>NC_071108.1:32555000-32822500 GCF_024256425.1 Clarias gariepinus | reverse complement strand
CACTCTCACTCACTCTCACTCTCACTCACTCACTCTCACTCAGTCTCACTCACTCATTCGCAGGATTACTCTCACAGTCCAACTCTCACACTCACTCTCAGACCTTTATTCAGTCTCACTCTCACACTTTTACGCTCACACACTTTGTCTCACTCTCAGTCTCACACTCGGTATCACTCACTTTTATTCAGTCTCACTCTCACACACAGTCTCACTCACTCTTTTACAGTCTGACTCTCAGTCTAACTCTTACACTCACTCTCAGACTTTTATTCAGTCTCACTCTTACAATCTTACTCACTCTCACACACTTATACTCACACTCTTACTTAGTATCACACTCAGTGTTACTCTCAGGCTCACACTCAGCATTCACACTCAGTATTGGTCTCACTCTCACACTCTTATTCAGTCTCAGTTTCACACTCAGTCTCGCACTCAGCCCCACTCTCACACCCACTCATCAGTCTCACACTCTTAGTCTCATTTTCACTCTTATACTCAGTCCAACTTGCACTCTCACACTCTCTCTCACACTCAGTCTGACTATCAGTCGCACACTCATTTTCACTCACACACTCTCTCACTTTAAGAATTCTGCCACTTAATTACTTTCATGTAAGCAATGCAGTGGTGTAGTGATTTAACACTGAGTGATGATTATGTTTTTTATTAATTTTTTTAAATAAAAAAAATGTGTGTGTGTAGGAGCAGCGTCCTTGCCCACCTGAAGACCTACAACCTCTATTATGAGGGACAAAACCTGCAGCTGAGACACAGAGAGGTAGGAACTCTCTCTCTCTCTCACACACACTCACACACACTCACACACATGTATTTGGCATCTTTGCTTGGAATGTGGTGGTTCAGTTTAACCCCTACTCACCCTACTCAATATTTTACCTGCCTCTGGGGAGTAATCGACTGTGTGTGTGTGTGTGTGTGTGTGTGTGCATGTGTGCGTGTGGCCGAATCGGGTTCACCACAGGAAGAAGGTGAGCTGATTGTCGAGGGTCTCCTGAACATCTCTTGGGGTTTGCGGCGTCCAATCAGATTGCAGATGCAGGATGACAACGAGCGAATCAAACCGCCTCCCTCGTCTACATCCTGGCACTCCGGCTGTAACCTGGGCAACCAGAGGTCAGGTCATACCTCCATTCACCCCAACCCACACACACACACACACACTTATAGCATCAACACATGAGTAAAAGTGCAGACTCTGCAAGTATCTGAGCTCGGAGCGTTTTTCGGAGGAGGATCGCCATGGAAACAGCTCTCACACAGTAGCGTGTCACGCCTACTCTTTGAAGATGGTGTGTAAAATCATCAGACGAGCAGTTGATTTATCTCCTCATGCACTCTCTAGACCATAAGGGTCAGAACATTTCATTTGCACCTGATCCAGGGTCAGGTCTTATCTTTAAGACACGTACAAGGGGCGTTCAAGTCAAACCGGGACTTGTGATTTCTCATAATTTCTAATAAATTAAGACTTTAAGCACACTACGGTGATGAGACTCTTATACGAATTAAACAGTTAACTGTACACACACTCGTTCACCAACACCACTTGCCCGTTACAGGAACTCGGCTGGGAGTTATCGCCACATCACCTCGCTCCAAGCCATTTCCACATGTTTGATTAAAAAAGTCATTAAAGGAGTTCCTGGGAGGCCGGTGTTGCAGACGTGAATTGAAGCAGGCAGTCCAAACGTGGCTCTGAGAAAACTTTCTACCCTGATGGTATCCAGGCACCAGTGAAACACTGGGATAAGTGCGTTAGTGTAGCAGGGGATTATATAGAGAAATAAATATATCGAGTTTTTACTTCTCTAACTGTTTATTCCACCCAATTAAAAGTCCTGCTTTGACTTGAACGCCCCTTGTAAATAAGGAGCAACAGTTCACTCTATCATCTGGAGATTGCAAGTTCAAATCTTAGTAATTGAACAGCCATAAGTGAAAGTGGGTGGAAGGCGCTTTGCTCCATGGGTGTTACAGCGCCCCTAGCGTTGCATGAGCCCCAGTTCGGAAAGATGCAGTAGTTTGGCTATATTTGCCTTTAATCATGTAAATATTATATATATATATATATATATAAAAATATATGATTGATGTGGGAGAGCAAGTAAGGAGAGCGCACTCAATTTTACTACCTAGAGCTTAATTAATTAATTATTAATTAAGCGTTAATTAGGCGGACCTTCGGCTGTGAGGATGTCCAGGGGTTAGAGGGTGACGTCTGTAACCTCACAAGAGAGGAAGTGATCTAAACTGATATCTTTAGGGATTAGTATGATGTACGGATATAGTAATCTAACCTAGACGAGCCTTTTCAAAAGTTTTGGCACCAAACCATTCTTACAGTCTTTTATTTTTTTTTTAAAAAAAGAAAAGAAATAGAGGAATTTATGGATACACATCATCCGAGATAAAACAGTCTGGGGTTTAAGTCAAAATAAATAAATAAAAGTGGGAAAGATGGAACTAACACATGGGCCAGGATTTGCTAAACCGTATATGGTCTGATTTCAAGTTTATTTAAACTTATTTGGGATCCGTCCCTAAAACAGCTAAAAATGACTCTGAAGTCAAGACGGAGTGGGTAAACCATGCTAATGACAGAAAACGCAGGATTTCCGCTTGTTAAAGTTACACGAGTGGTTACGCTCAGATTAGCATCACGTTCTTGAGATGATGGGGCTCCTCCTGGGATGGAAATGTTAGAGGACAGACTTAATAACGGCGCTGTTTTCTCTTGTTTCCGCGCAGCGCCGAGGCTCAGAAACAAGCCCCGCCCTGCGTGGAGGTGACCTCGCCCGAGAGCCAATCAGAAAACAGCACCTCGGATGACATACATGCGGAGGAAGGTGGGAGCCGTAATTACAGCTTTAAACAATAATGACATTAATGATGTTAATGTTTTATGTGATTGTTTACATTTTATATGATTATTGTAATACACTATTAAATATATTTACAATTAATGCACCGCAACTATACATTAATGGTATAATGTTGCTCTGTTGAGGTGTCAGGGCTTTAGCTTTAGGTTATATTGTTATTATACCACTGTGAGTTTGTATTTTCACTTCTGATTTGTATCAGGATATCGTAAGGCTTGGATATTGTTTTTCTTTTTTTAAAATTATTATTATTTTATTATGATACTGGGGCCGAATCGAACCTGTAATGGCCACAAAAAATGGTGGATGACATTAAAGAACGCCTTTTTATTAAAAAAAAAAAAAAGTTAGAATAAACCTTATATTCAAAGCTTAAAGTATACCTAAATATATGTAAATACAAAACGCAACTAATCATAATTCAATAACTACAATAAAATAATAACCAACTGTAATAATTTACACAAATAACAGCAAAGTTGTTGCTATTCCTGGTACGTTACAAACCAGATTAAAATTTCAGCAGAAATATGACCATATTTGTCTTATCTGGTCATTAGTTGGATTTGTATTATTAGAATTTATTATTTATCACGTGCATTAAGGGTGATGATGCTTCTTATGTACTTTTTCAAAGAATCACAGGGCGAATATTAAAATCGATAGCTGAGGCATTTAAGTGGCACCGAAGTGACCTGTGTTGTGATTCAGTTCCACTACATACCTGCAGAGGTGAAGAGTAACGGATTACATTTACTCGCGTTTCTGTAACTGAGAACTTTTTTTTGTGGACTTCGACTTTTTAAAGTAGATTTTAAAATCTGTAATTTTACTTTTACCTACGATGGAGATGGACAAAACAGATGCCAGTGATACAGACCCAGCTGAAAGTGAAATGACATTAAATTCTTATGATCAAACAACTGGCCACTTTGATTTCAAGTGCAAGAAAAGCAACAGCTTTATTATGCAAAGGTGTTCCTTCAATTTATTATTTTTTTTCAATGAGCTACTTTTTACTTTTACTTGAGTAGATTTTTATATTGATAACTTTACTTGTACTTAACAGTTCTTGTACTTGAGTACAAAATATTATTACTCTTTCCACCTTCTGCTTACAGGTTATACACGTACTGTATCAGTAGAAATGGGAATTACCAGATACGATATTATCATGATGCCTTTGTGCTGATTTGATTTGTATTTTATCGCTTCAACCTTAAACATATATATATATATATATATATAAACCGATTTTGGTGGCGATACATGACTTGTGAGATGAAAGAACCTCTATACATCACTGAATCCATCCCCTCTCATCTCTACTGATTTGTCAGAAGCAGAAGTTTTTATACAAGTGTTGTTTAATTTTAATGTAACTAGACAAGGATAAACAGTACAAAGTGTAACGGGTTATGAGTCTACAGTCTCTTGTTCTTTCTCTGGTTCTCTACCTCTGTGTTTGTGTCTCTTCAGAAGACGCCTGCTCTCAGCTCCTGAGGACCAAAAGTGATGCAGGAGTCCTGAGGCGGGGTAACAGGCGGTCTCCTAGCGACCAGCGGCGAATCAGAAGGCACCGTTTCTCCATTAACGGCCACTTTTACAACCACAAGGTGAGAGCAGAACGAATGTGTGCTTCTGTGTTCAGGCGTGATCCTATTGAGTCCAAAAGAAGAGAAAAATAAATAAAAAAACTAATAAAAACATTCTCTCTCTCTCTCTCTCTCTCTCTCTCTCTCTCTCTCTCTGTGTCCCAGACGGCGGTGTTCACTCCTGCGTACGGCTCCATCACTAACGTTCGGATAAACAGCTGCATGACGACGCCGCAGGTGCTGCGTGTTTTACTCAACAAGTTTAAGATCGAGAACAGTCCAGATGATTTTGCGCTCTACATCGTCCACGCCAGTGGAGGTCCGTCTCTCTCTCTCTGTCTCTCACTCGCTCTCTCGCTTACATTCTGTCTCATATATAAACCTGTTTATTGATCCCCACCTAGTGGTCAAAGAACGGACCTGCAGCCTGAAATCAATATGTATTATTCTACACCGCGTTCCAAATTATTATGCAAATCGGATTTAAGTGTCATAAACATTAAATGTTTAGTTTTTAAATTAAACTCCTGGATGGTGTTGTGACTCAGGGCTCTTTGGATTACTGAAATGAATCTCAGACACGTGTGATACAAAGCAGCAAACAGGTATTTGAGGCTGCTGGAAGCTCTAGAGTCCCGCAAACCTCAAGGTGTAGGATACTTTAAAGGCTCCCATGTGCACAACGTCAACAAGGTGGTGGTGGGGTCTTGTTTTGGGCCGGAATCATGGGGAGAGAGCTGGTAGGCCCCTTTAGGGTCCCTAAAGGTGTGAAAATGACCTCTGCAAAGTATATTGACTGACCACTATCTTCCATGGTACAAAAAGAAGAACCGTGCCTTCCATAGCAAAATCATCTTCATGCATGACAAAGCACCATCTCATGCTGCAGAGAATACCTCTGTGTCATTGGCTGCTATGGGAATAAAAGATAAGAAACTCATGGTATGGCCACCATCCTCTCCTGACCTCAACCCCATTGAGAACCTTTAGAGCATTCTCAAGCAAAAGATCTATGAGGGTGGGAGGCGGTTCGCATCTAAACAGCAGCTCTGGGAGGCTATTCTGACATCCTGCAAGACATTCAAGCAGAAACTGTACGAAAACTCACAAGTTCAATGGATGCAAGGATTGTGAAGGTGATATCAAAGAAGGGGTCCTATGTTAAGATGTAACATTCTCTGTTAGGATGTTTTTGATTGAAATAGCTTTTGATTTCAGTAAATATGACCTCATAATGCTGAAAAATTCAACAAAAGGCCATTTTCAGTTCTTTACAACCTATAAAATGTTTCGACTCTGTTGTGCATAATAATTTGGGAACAAATTATTGTAATGCATTTTCAGTTTTTAATTTTTTTTAATTTTTTAATAATATTCCTAATATTATATTTGTGTGTGTGTGTGTGTGTGTGTGTGTTTCAGAGCGAGCTAAACTGAAGCCCACAGATCACCCACTAGTGCTGAGGATCCTCCAGGGTCCATGTGAGCAGGTCTGCAGGATCTTCCTCATGGAGCAGGACCTCGGGGAGGAGGTCACGTATGATGTAAGTCCTTGATCTGTCTGTCTTTGGATTTATTTTTTTGTCCTTTTTTTGGAAATTACAAGAAGAACGAAACACTTTCTGATTTACCCTTATTTACTCCTTATATATCACAGCAATTCGCCAACGATTACAAATTAGTTCCTGCTGTTACTAACAGTATGTTACAGCCGCTATAAGGAGGAAATCTCCCTCTTTTTATTTTAGTTAATAAGAGAGAAAATATGCAACTTACATACTGTACAAAAAAAAAAGTATTCCTGAAATGTCCTAAAAATATTTGTGATATAATATTTTTTGATAATATTGCTGGTACTGGAGACTGATGTTAGTTAATCTTATCATCTCCTTATAAAAAAAAAACTACTGTCGGTATAAAGCGACATGTTTTCCTGGTCATTAGGTGGCGCAGTACATCAAATTTGAGATGCCTGTGCTTCAGAGCTTCATCATCAAACTAGAAGAAGAGGAAGACCGAGAGGTGCAGAAGCTCAAACGCAGGTATTCCAACCACACACACCTTCATATTTCTGTGTAAACTAACTCATCGATATACAACCTTGAACCTTTGATATTTCAGTGGGGGTGTTCGAGTCAAACCGGGACTTTTGGTTATACAGAATAACAACACAGTTATGAGAACTCCCTTTATTTCTCTATATAATTCTCTGCTACACTAATGCACTTATCCTAAATGTTTAAATGTTTCACTGCGGCCAAGAGCCTCAACCCCGCACCGTGCTTGAAATCTTCCGTAAATATCAATCGATTTTACGCCTTTATTCATCAGAAATTTTATCACAAGTCCCGGTTTGACTTGAACACCTTTTGTACTTTTCCAACTACAAACATATTGTATTTTATTGTTTCTTTTATGGTTACATGGATGATATTTAGCTAAAAGTTTTACCAGAATAATTCAATACATATACTGTACAGTGGAACCTTGGATTACGAGCACAATTCGTTTCGAAAGTGGGCTTGTTTTTTAAAACACTTGTAAACCAAATCAAATCTCCCCATAAGAAATAAAGGAAACTCAAATTATTCATTCCACAGCCCAAAAAATAAATACATAAAAATAATTAGCACAAAATATAAAGTAAAAATAAAACAAATTTAATAAGTAAAAATAAATCCTGACAGATAAGTGTTTTATGCGTGCAGGCGCTGTGTGTATGTATGTGTGCGTGTGCGTGTGTGTGTATGTATGTGTGCGTGTGTGTGTGTGCGAATCTAAAGTAAGCTGCCCTTTTCCCCTTCTCGTCTTACACAGTTATCCTTCCTTCATTCTTTTCTCGAACGCGCGCACACAACGGAAACACAGTTTTATCGAAAAAATAAACAAGAAATCTCTCCAATGACACTTATATAAGCGACACACTAACGGAATCACTGGTGTAAAGTAAAAATAAAACTAATTAACCTGCACTTTACCTTTAAAAAAAATCACGACAGAGCAGTGTTTCTGTGTAGAGCAAAGAGTGTGTGTGTGCGTCTGTAAAGGCGAAAGTAGGGTCTGTGTGTATGTGTGTGCGCCACAAAGAGCAGACAGACACAAAGAGCAGGCTGAGTCTTGAGCAGAGAGAGAAAATGGATCTTTAACCTCTCTAATGAGACATGCTTTTGCTTTACACGCGCGCTGTACACACACGTGCTTTCAAACACAAAATAAAATATGTTTTACGCGCACACACGTGGTCACTGTGTTATGGTAAACAGTACACTCGTGCACGGATGTTGATTATACCAGTAAGGGATGCGCACTAAGACCCAGCAGGGGAGACGATTACCCACAATTCCACAGCACAAGAGAGAGAAAAACCATTGGCTCAGGTGTGATCACGTGACGCTCGGCGTGAAAACAAGAAGCGCATGTGTAATAGATGATACTCGGTACTCGTAAACCAAGACTTCTTCGTTTTCCAAGTTAAAATTTATAAAAAAATCTTTGCTCGTCTTGCGAAACACTCGCAAAGCGTGTTACTTACAATCCGAGGTTCCACTGTATAACTATCGAACTATATAGGAGCGACACAGGCACCCCGTCACCTTCCTAGCGTACGACATGCATCCATTCAGCTGTAGACTGCTGTAGTGCTGCTCTAATAAGTACCTGCGGAAAACGAACACAAAACTTCAATGGGATATTTCAATTGGAATTTTCAATTTCAAAACTTCAATACAGTATATTTTGGTGTATACATGGCGTGCCTTCACCCCATCCCCCCACCCCCTTCTTTTTCTCCATCTTTGTAGATATAAGTATCTGCGCCTTATCATTGAGAAGCAGCTGCAGTGTTTACCTGACGGTTCCACCTCCATGTGAAGACGCTCCTGCACCTCTGACACTCATCCCTCCCTCAGTCCATCCTCACGCTCCTCATGTGCTCTTCACGTCCTGTCAGAGGAGCCTGAGATCAGCCCGTCTTCTCCACACGTCTGATAGTTTGCTGTAGTCCGTCCTCACTTGGCTCACCTCAAGAGCCAGGATTTTTAAATTATACGGAGTGATAACGGTACTCGTTAGCTTAACGACTGTGTGAAACGTTTAGCCACACAGGATGGTCCGGATTGTGCTCGGCATTACGACTGACCAGGAAGCGTTCAGGATTTTATAATTATTATTAGTATTTTTTTTAGAAGATTCAGGGTTTTAAGACTGATAAGATTGTCGTCAGTTTGTTTGCGAAACTGTTTCTGGAAACACACCCTAACACACTCTCATCTGCGTCCCATTGCAAACTCTTGCAACTTGCGTATATTATCTCCGACATGTTATCACCTGCGGACACATTTACTAAATAGCTAACTTGCCAATTAGCCGTATTCCTGCAGCTCTATTGTGTTGTAATGCACAAGGCTAAGCAGCTAGCTGGCTAAAATTAAAACATACGAACGTGTGAGTGATTTGATTTACTTTCATTTGTAAGGACAAAAGTCGACCCAACAAATAAGCAGCTCAGGAACATTACATTTTTACTCTGAGTGAAAAAAAGAGGTGCATCAGAAAGTGATGCATTTCTAAAAATTGTTTTACTTTTTTTTTTACTTTTATTAGTTTGGTAGCTCGCAAATAAATGATGTTATAAACTTATATATTTTTCATTAACATTCCATGAAATCAGATTAAACAGATTCCTCTGACGTATTTCTTTTGTTCTTGCTTTTTGCCGCTCAAAGCTGATGAACGCCTGCAGTGATTTCTGGGTAATTGAGTTCTCGAGTTCCACAAACTGACGTCATCTAATAAATTAAAAGAAACGTCCCATGATCGGAATATCATGTGACACAGATGGACTCGGCCCTGGACCGACGGGAACCGACGAGAGTGTGTGTACGTGTGTGTGTTTCTGGAAAACGGTATAGGGATGAAGCACATGCTGTCGCCCCCTAGAGGCAGAAAAAGAAAAAGCACATTTGCGCCATTGAGTCAGTTCTTTTTTTAATGTAAGAAGCTTTTATTATAAGCACAATATAGCACACACACACACACATACACACCTTTTAGGAAATAGTCATCAGTCTCAGCCTAACGTGTGATGTGTTGTAAAGCTGGACATGTACAACTAAACTAACTAAAGCACAAGTTGGTGAAGAGTGTGTGTGTGTGCGTGAAGAGTGTAAATTGTCCATAAACTGAGTTGGAAATGCTGCCTGGCTGTGTGTGTGCATGCTTTTACAGAGAATGAATTTGTAATTTTTTTTTTTTACGCTGAATTCTCCTCCTTCTTTTATGTTTTCTGGATGCTTATAGAAATATCGCTCCAGCATGCCGATAGTTTTGTTTTAAAGATATGAAGCAGATACAGTATGATAGAATGCAGACAGAATTAAACAAAAGTGTAAAAGAAAAACATTGCATTTGTCTTTTTTTTGTGCAGCTTGTGTTAGTGTTTAAGTAAAATATGATTCGTCTAAAGAGTCTGATGAACAATATGCACATTATGGGATTTAAACCGTGCTCAATTGGTACTAATTGGCCCAAAGTGTGCCAAGAGAATCTCCTTCCCCCCATTACACCTCCAGCAGCCTAAAGTGTTGATACAAAACTAAATGGATCCAGGCTTTCATTTCTTTACACCATATTCTGACCCGGACATTCGAATGTTGCAGCAGAAATCGAAACTCATCAGTCCAGGCGTCATTTCTCCGATCTTCCGTCGTCCAATGTTGGTGAGCTTATGTGACCTGTAGCCTCGGTTTCCTGCTCTTAGCCGAGCGGCGTAGCACATCAGCTTCAACGTGTTGTGTGTTCAGAGATGCTCTTAAGCATACTTCTGTTGTAAAGAGATGTTATTTGTTATTGTAAACTTTTTACGCAGTTTCGTAAATTCTCAGACCAGCCCGTCTGGCACCGACAACCATGCCACAGTTAAAGTTCCAACTTCAGCAGATCATCTTGACCAGATCTTCATGCCTAAATGCACTGAGTTGCTGCCGTGTAATTAGCTAAATAAATATTTGCATTAACAAGCAGTGTAACAAGTGTACCTAATGAAGTGTACCTAATGAGTGTATATATTTAGGGAAAGAAAAAGAACAGCTAACAGGTGTTATTCAACTGTACATGTAATGAGCTAAGATTGGTTGTCCTTCTTGGAGGTGGAGGTATTATCCTTCGTCTCTGTTGTCTGTCTTCTGTCTCCCTGTCCAAGAGTGGGGTCTGACATCTTTCTACCAATGCCAATGCTGTCTTGTTCTACGTGTGGATTGGAGGTGGGCAAAGTGCACAAATCCTGTGCATGAGTAAGAGTAGATTCCCTAGGGCAAATATCACTCAAGTAAAAGTAGAAGTCCTCTATTTCTATGTGTACCTGAATAAAAGTACAAAAATATTCATCTTTAAATTTGCATAATGTAATTATCAAAAGTTCAGGGCTTGTATTAAAAATCTCTCTCTTGCTCTCTCTCTCTGGTTCCTGAGTGTGAACGTGCTTTTTCCCGGCGCTGTCTGCGACCAGAAGGAAAAGCAAGTCACATGATGATACATCACACTCCGTAAACACTCAGCAATGCCATGCAGAAATGTAGTTAAGTAAAAGTAGAGATTTTTGCTGTACTTTTAAGGAGAGTAAAAGTAAAAAGTGTCCACTAGTAAAGCTAATCAAGTTCACTGTATGGAGAAAAATATTTCACCAAACCAGATAATTATTAAAGTCAGGTGTTTCATCACCAGTGAAGTTCAGTCTTGGACAATGCTCTGCTTCCAACTTTGTGGCAACAGTTTGCGGAACGCCCTTTTCTATTCCAACATGACTGTGTCCCAGTTATACACAGACTAGACCTTAAAAACATGGGTTTTTTTGGCCACCTCGTCCAACATCTTCCAAGAATAGTGGAAGCTGTTTTAGCTGCAAAAGGGGGACCAACTCCATATTGAAGTGTGTGTATTTGGATACAATGTCATTGCAGATTTGGCAAAATACTTTGTAAAAAAAAACGAATGTACTTAGTTACCTCCCATCTCTGCATGCAGGATCATGGACATCCAATGAGCCTTGGACACCCATGAATGACCCTGTTGCCGATTCACCGGTTGTCCTTCCTTGGACCACTTGTGTTTTTGAGCACCCCACAAGACCTGCAGTTTTGGAGATCCAGTTGTCTTGACATCACATTTTGGTCCTTGTTAAAGTCACTCCTTACACTTGCTCATTTTTCCTGCTTTCAACAAATCAAATTCGAGAACTGACTGTTCACTTGCTGCCTCATATTTCTCAACCCTTCGTTGGAAGGAGATGATTAACGTTATTCCTTTCACCTGGCAGGGGTTTTAATGTAATGGCTGATCGGTGTACCTTCTCATGCATTGCCCAACTCTAAGTGTTTGTCGAGCTCTTTAGATTTCATCCTGACGTTTAATAATCATAACGAAACCAAGCATTTTGTTATAAATTGTTAAATTCGTCCATGTGTTGATGGAGAAACCAAGCAGCAGGTCATCACCATGACTCTGTGTGTGTGTGTGTGTGTGTGTGTGAGACTCTAATGTGAGGGATTATCCAGGATAAGGTGTGGACCTGAGCCACACAGCCAATCATGGAGTTGAGATTAAGGTGTGTAAGTGTGTGTGTGTGTGTGTGTGTGAGTGTGTTTAAATTGCTGTGCAGCTACGTGAGAGTCCCAAACAATCTTGACTGCAGACCAGAACTGCTTTGGACTTTTTACTCAAAACTTTAATCCTACAGGTAAGACAATAACCTTTATTATAACCTTGTATAAACTACTCCTTACTTTCTTCGTATTCCCTCATAATTCTTTTTACCTGTACAAGTTGCATTTTTCTTCTTCTACCTGCTGTGAAATAGTGAAGTGTAACTACTGTAGCTTTTTTATCTATTATTTTTTTTTCGTCGGAGAAATGTAAACTCTCGGCATCATTCCGGACACTTCCGGTTTGATTTGTCGTTTACATGTTTGAACGTGAGAGGTCCATTATAAAAGCAGGACGTGCTTTAAAACCAGACGCTGATCTGAATCAGATTACGCGTCTGACAGAACTTGTCTAGACGCTTAAGAGCCTTACACAGTCGAGTCATCGAGCATAAATACGATGTCAATCATTCGTGTTTTGTTGCCATGGCGATACATGCAGGGGGGGCTGATACACTGTTTTTATCACAACGTCATGTTTAAAATTGAATCTTTGTGGACAAAGTGTGACCTCAGGTAACCTTGGACTTGATTAGCTTTGGGCTCGTCTTGATTCGGTTAAGCCAAAATAGCGATAAGTCGATAAGCTTAAACGTCACTTAGAGGTGAGAAGCAGAATGAGGTGTCATCTCTCTCGTCTTCACACAAGGTGAAGGAATGACAGACTGTACGTAGGTAGGTCCCAACACTGCTGAATTATTGATTAGGTCATGGTGTATCATTTATATAAAATATGCATTAGGTGTTTTGTTGCTATTTAAACTCTGACTTTTTGTCTTTTGGCAGATAATTTTTTCCATCATGCTCTCTCAGAGTGTCTCGGTCTTGACATGCGCGCTGCTCCTGCTGACGCTGTGTCCTGATGCCCTGTCTCGTCGTGTTGGATTTGGAGGCATGGGTGGGCGCTGGGGTGGCGCAGGGAAAGCCGGAGGGGGCTGGGGAGGCGCTGGAGCTCATAAAGGAGCTGGTGTTGGAGGCGGCCACCACTACAAAGCTCCGCACGTCCACAGTGGAAGTTCTTCCTCCTCGGGATCAAACGCTGGGAAGATAGCAGGAGCGGCGGCAGCTGGCGCTCTCGGAGGCATGGTGATCGGCCACGGGCTCAGCTCGATGTCTCGACCCGGATACGGTTACGGTCACGGGTGGCAGGGCGGGTATGGCGGTTATGGGCACGGCTACACGAGGTACGCCGGAGGACACGGGAACGGACACGTCGCAGACAGAGGGTTCAGGAACGAGACGGATATGGAGTACTACATCGGAGCGGCCACCGGGGGGCACACTTCCAGCAGCGTGCTGCTGTTCGGCAGCACCGTGTCGTTCTTAATGGCGTACTGGGTCTCGTAGAGGTGACCACTCAGACCCTGGATCGTCCAAACTGACTGGGGAGGCGTCCCAAACACTTACGGGTTTTTAAAGCGGTGTAAAGTTTGCTAGTGCTGCTAACAAGTCGGAAGCGCTTATAGTAATCAGTTTAGCAGTCGTGTGGTGTGTATAAGAATGAACAGTGCCCCTTAGAGCTAAAAAAATATAAATAATTGGATAATGAATAATAAAATAATATAGGATAATATGTGTATATTAAACCTAATCAAACCTATCCTGTGGTTTTTCAGGATACAAAATGTATTATGATTAAAAACAGCACCTTACTGTACTTTTAATCTGCGTCATTTAGTTAGAAAAGTGGCCACGTTACCAAGTACACGATTTACAACAAGGACCAGTACCAGAACCAGTTAGTACTACTGTATTTATGTCGATGGTAAACTGAAGACTATACGCCTTCCTGACTTCCTGATAATAACATGATCTAATACGGGTTCACGAATCATGAACATGTAAATACATCTCTCTTTTTTTCTTATGTATTCTGTGCATAAATCTAATTCTTCCTCATCTTATCGTAGACTTGATGATTCTATATATTTTGTACAACATAAGCGATTACTGTGACCTTTATCGTAGCTGTGCACGTGTACCGTATTTGTTAGATTTTTTACCGTCACGTGAAACTGCGCTTCTATCAGCGAGCGCTAATGAGGGTTTAAAACGTGTTTCTAACGAGCTCGGACATGTCTCAATGTCCCCTCGGTCCTAGACAAGCCCCCGAGGATAAAGTAACGAAGTAAGGAGCGTCCGTAAATCACATTAGCGGATTAACAGTAGACAGGATGCAGTGTCCGTCAGAGCAAAGACAAATCTCATTAAAGGCCTAATCAGTCCACCTCTACTGCAGGATTCTTGTGCATCTTGTACAAATTTGGACTTTTGTATCGCTGTGATCAGTGTGTAGAATCAAAAATAAATGATTGTGGCAAGTGCAAAGTTGCATTTTTTCTCTTTCTGCCCATCAGGTGTCGAACGCAATATTTCCCTCTGAATCATGATTCAGAATTCGTGACTGAAAAATAAGTAAAAAAAAAAAAAAAAAGTTTACATATGGAAAAGTTCCTGGTATTCAGAATCAGGTTACGCAGTGAGTTTATTATCAGGGCTGTTTATCCAGGATTTCTAAATCGTTTTTTTTTTTTTTTTTTTTAAGTTAAAGTATCTGAGAAAATGGTTTTTCAACTGTCTATAAATTACCATCTTTAAAACCCCAAGCTTTTCCCTTCACCCACCCTTCACCCCTCGACCCCCTCCAAAAAAAATAATGAAGGGATAGAAAATGCTGATTGAATAAAGGATCACCATTCGCACTCTGTGCCACAAACATAATGCAATAAACAAATTTAAAATGAACAACAGAAAAAGACTATGATGTTGTTTTTTCAGTAGCTCCCTTTCTAATTGTAAATGCTTATATACCATCAATACAGAAAATTGTCTCAGTACACTGGAGCCATAATCAGACTGCCACATTCATATCTTAAACGCTGGCCTCCCAGGTATTCCCTTAATGGCCCAAACAAAGAAACAGTGTTCTGTTATTCTGTACAATGAAAAAACACCTGGTTTGACTTGTATGATTGAGGAAAATAATAAAAATAGAAATGAGTCTGGAAATATACAGCATAACCCAAAATTCTGGATCCTTAGGCATTTTTCTTTATATGAAATTAAATTAATTTTCGATCATTTTAGACAATCACATGGTGGTTGTGTAAAAAAAACAAAAAAAAAAAACCTACCTTCTTTAGATGAGCTTTTCATGTTTCCTCATAGTCGTCTATTAACAGTGACGTTCACAATGCTCCGGAGGAAAAAAAAAAATTAGTTATTTATTTAGTTTTATTTAGTTATTTGTTTATATTTTTTTGTGTTTACCTTTTACTGTAATTTTATTGTTTACTGCCCTTCTTTCTCCTTGTTCTCGAAAACTCAGAAAAAATAAGAATTTCATTGTACCCAAGTATATATGACAATAGAAATTAATTGCCACAGCATGTTTAAAGGCCCCCTGTCACTCAAGGGCCCCTGGGATTGTCCATACTTACCCCCAGACTCCTTTATGCCACCCCTGAGACAGCTCTCCCAAAACCTGTAGGAGTTTGTGTGTGTTAAACATTTCACATGGGACTGCTTCCTCAGTGAGAGACAGCTCTGAGCTGCTTCTGAGAAAATACTACAGATCTAAGGGTTACTATTTAAACTTTATAATTTGTTAAGCTTGTTTGTTAAACTAAGGCACACTGTGAGGGTAATGTTGACAACTAGACTTGTCGGGGCTTGGTATTGGTATTTTCAGTAGCAATAGATCCATCGTTTGTAGATAAAAGAGGGTTATTAACACAAATATTAAATTTCATATCCTTAATTTCACCTTTTTGGCGACAGAAAATTTAAAACGGGAGCTACGTCTAAAGAGCTACAGATGCACAAAACATATATATATATATATATATATATATTTATATAGTACCGTGCAAAAGTTTGGGGTCACTTCTTTGTTTTTGTTTAGTGATTTATTTTCTACATTCTACAACAATACTGCGGATTTCAAATCTATAAAATAACACATATGGAATTAGGTAATTATGTAACAACAACAAAAACAACAGTTGTTATTTTAAGACACAGAGGTCAGCCTTTCTGTAATAGTTCTTGCAAGAACAGTATTGTCAAATGCATTTGCAAAATCCATCAAGCACCATAATGAAACTGGCTCTCATGAAGGCCGTCCCAGGAGTGCGAGACCAAAACCTACCTCTGCCGCAGACGAGAAGTTCATTTAGAGTTATCAGCCTGAAAAATGACCAATTAACAACCAGCACCTCAGATTAGAGGCGTTATGAAGTCTTTACAGAGCAGAAGTAGCAGAAACATCTCACCATTAACTGTTCAAAGGAGATTAATGCATTTTTTGGACGCCTTTAGCATTCCTTTACAATGTAGAAAGAAATAAAAATCAGGAACCATCATGGAGTTAGAAAGTGTTCTAAAACTTTTGAATAGTAGTGTATGTATATATATATATATATATATATATATATATATACACACACACAAACACACACAGGTATACACAGTTACAGTAAAAAAAAAAAAAAAAGTAATATACTGTACAGTCATGTGTAAAAGTTAGTGTCCCCTCTTTAATTCTAGTGTTTTTTTGGTGTGTAAAACCATAAAAATCATCTGATCACAGCAGGTCTTAGTACCTCAGACGGACAACATATTGCCTTTTTTCCCCCCAGCATCATTATTTATTTAACAAAAATGAAGCCAAAAGAAAAAAAACAATGTGGGCAATACTAAGTGCGCCCCATGATTCAATAGCATGGTGATTTACTTTACTTCAGGTTATTGCTGATAAATAATTCCCTCACAGCATCCTTCTTTACAACACTGCCTTCAAAAAATATATATTACTCATTGAATAGGTTCATTGAGGTTTTTTCGGCATTCCCTGAAGCACAGCTCTCTTAACGTAACGTCTCGCCACAGCGTTTCAATTGGGTTGATGTTTGGACTTGACTAGACTTTTCCAAAACTTCTGAAAAAAATCTTTTATTTTTTAAGCATGCTGATGTAGATCTACTGATGTGCTTCAGAAGATCATTGTCCTGTTGAAGGACCCAAGTTTTAGCCGCCAGACAGTCAATGGGTCAATGTGCTGGGACGCCCACTCCTGGGAAAACTGGCACTTGTCTTGACAATGATTTTGACTTGTGAATAATCTTTATCTCTGTACAACGTTGAACTCCAAAGTGTTTGGAAATGAGTTTTACAGATTACCTTTTCCAAATTGATGTGCAGTAACAAAATATCTATATATTTTTGAGAAGAAAAAGAGGGAGCAATAACCTTTACACATGATTGTACTCAGGGAAGTATTGTAGTGTGTGCAACACATAGTGTATGCATAAAAAAAGAAGCCTCCACAAAGCCAGTTTGTTTGTATAATCACTTGCTTTATATGTTACAGTTTAAGAAAGCAGCAGGAGTCTACAGTCACGTGAGCGAGAGCCGGACAGACGAGGCAGAAGGACAGAGGGACAGAGGGACAGTGCAAACCTGCTTTACTACCGCAGTGCGCATCATCTGTAAATATGCGTCTACTGTATGATGAGAGGCGATGAGAAGAGCTGGCTGTTGATATTGAGTTTGTTTTTTACAAGAGAACAAAAACAAACAAACAAAAAAATAATGAAAACCCCGACCGTGAGCCAGACGCTGAGTGAAAGCGAGTTGGCGTGGAAGTGTGAATGAGGTGAGGGAAAGTGTAACATTTGGCATGCGTACACACTCGTTTCTGACCGACGTCCAAAAAAAGCGCCGCGATACCGAACGTGAAAACTCGTCTTGTTCTTGCTCGTTGCAGCTTTGCATAATCAGCGGGTTATACAGAAGCTGACGCGTTTCTCGTGTCTCGTTAAGTCGTATTAGCAGCACACATCCGCTCTCCTGATTACATCACCGTCCCAGTGTTTTAACTGTGAACTTCAGGCTGTTTGTGTGTGTGTGTGTGTGTGTGTGTGTGTGTGTGTGTGGCTACATTATTAATTACTTTGATATTATAGTACTGAGAGATACATAGTGTGATTTCTATAGCTTCATGGTTTGCTTTTCAGTCCTGCTCATACTGTACTGGCTGTAATTTGTGCGTGTGTGTGTGTGTGTGTGTGTGTATGTGTGTGTATGTGCGTGTGTGTGTGTGTTAAACAGTTCTGTCAGCGCCCGATGGTTTACGCACCACCTTTTCTCCGCTAACCTGATCCACAGCGAGCGTCTCCACTTCTGCGGGTGGGTGATGAATCCTGTGTGCCACTCCGATGTGGGCGGGGCTTCGTTGCTGCCTAGGGCTCGGCGGTACAGGGCTGTGGGCGGGGCTCGATGTGGACGCGATGGGCGGGATTACGGGGGGTCGCTGGCACAGCGCCGGCTGCGCGTCGGGGTTGATGGGTGTGTCTCGGGCCTGGAGAAACGGTGCGGGGTCGGGCATCGCCCCCGTGGGCTCTCTGAGGACGACCCTCCGGCCGTCGGCCGCGCCCGCCCTGTAGAGCTCCGTGTACTCGCAGTGCAGCGGCTGCGACAGGCTCTTGCGCATGCGTCTGCGCGGCGTGTCCGGCTGCTTGCCGGCTCCGTGGGTGGGTGAGTCGAGGCGGGGCTCGGCGGGCGGGGACGGTCTGAAGGCGGCCCCGCCCTCCAGGAGGCGCTTCTTGGTGGCGTGGAGCTGCGCGGTGAGGAAGGCGATGGTGCCAGCCCTCTGTTCCAGCTCGCCGGATAACACGGCCAGCCGGTGGCTCTTGAGCTTCAGCTCGTCCAGGTACTTCTTCTCGCGCTCGCGGATGGTGTTCTCCAGAACCGAGATCATGGCGTTCTTCTGCTCCAGCTCACGCAGCAGCTCGGTGTTCTCCTGCTCTTTGGCTTTCAGCTGCTCCTCCAGCTCCTCGCAGCGCCGCTGAAGCTCTCTGCACCGTGCCTCGCCGTCATCTACAACACACACACAACACACACACAGCTTCATGAACAATTCAGATCTTTGAATTATTTGGAGATAAAGAGTCCGGGAATCTACAGAGTCCCTAAAAAGACATGGTTGAGGGGGAAAAAAAATCTAAGGAAAAAAAAAAGGTGACAATTGACGAGAGGAAAAAAACTGGAGAAGAAAAAAAAAAATCTAGACCACGTGGAAAGGGCTAGCTCAGAGTACAAACTGAATGTCTTTTAGGCCGAGCTGAAAGAAAAACTCAGCTACTCAGAACCCTACTCAGTAATTCTCTCCGTGCCTGTTTAACCACGCACGTCTAACTGTAATCCGAGTATTAACTTTCCCACATTTGCTTCTTCTTCTTCTTCCTTTATATTCTAGCGGTTGGCAACCAGCTTTCAGTTGGACTCGATCTGTAACACGCCCCTTCTCGGTCCATGGATCAAGACTGGCATTACTGCCACCTGCCGAACTAAACTGGTAACACTAAGAGTTAAGTTTTGCGAGATCTCGCAAAATGTTTGCAAGATCTCCCAAAACTTGACTTGGGTCCTGTCTTTTTTTTTTTTATTCCTTCTCCTTTTTTTTCCCCACCCATGTCCCATTTTTTATTGCCCCCCCTTGTCCCTTTGGGCTCCATAGGAACCTTTGGAGCTGACCACACACACACACACACACACACACAAACACACACACCTATGAGAAATCAGTCACTAATTCACGTGTTTTTTAGTTGTTAATCTCAGGTATGAGGAAACCAAGACTAAACCCATGTAGTCAGAGAAACCCGAGAAGTTCACGAGCCTTTTCAGTGGAACAGGTCCAACGTCTCCGCCGTATGTTTCACCGTAATGCGGTTACTCATCATAATTAAGGAATTACAAACACACGTTCTCCGTTCCAGCACCTGACCTCCGTCACTTAATGTTTGACAGGATGCTGTTCCTACACTGAGCCTGTAGGGGGCAGCGCTGCCTTCCCTGAATAATCACATTCATCAGCTCTCTGATCGTCTCTGTGACTCTGTCCTCCTACGACCTTCAGCCCGGGGAGACAGAAATACACCGCCGGTTGGTATCAGTAAAGCTGCACCTTTAAATTCATATTAATAACAATATTAATAATAATAATAATAATAATAATAATAATCCTCACTCCATTCATAATAATAATGAAACAGATGTTTGTATCCATGTTGTGAGTAATAACATTTAAATACATGTATTTTGAAAGCTGATTACGTGCGAAACAGCAGATTTCCTGCACGCAACAAATAGCGACTAGTCACGCCACGCACTTACACCTATTTTTAGAAAATTTCAAAGTAATTCTATCTACTGTATGTGCGCGCTCTCTCGCTCTCTCAGTTAAACAGGGTGGGGCTGCAACCTGATCAGATCTACACAAAGGACAGAGGGAGAGGGAGAGCATGAGAGAGGGAGAGATAAAGTGTGAGAGAAAGAGAGAAAGAAATAGAGGATGCAAGAGACAGAAAGAGCATGAGAGAGAGAAAGTGTGAGAGAGTAAGAGAGACAGAATGAGGGAAATAAAGGGAGGGAGAGAGAGTAAGCATTAGAGAAAGAGAGAGAGACAGAGGAAGAATTTTAGAGGGGGAAATAGACAGAAAAGGAGAAGGAGAGAGAGAGAGAGAAAATGTGAGACGGAAAGCATGAGAGAGAGACAGAGAGAACGTAAGAGAGGGAGAGAGACAGATAAAAGAGGGGAGACTAAGAGTGAGAGAACAAGAGAGAGAGAGAGAGAGAGAGAAATGAGCTGTCTCCTGTTACAGTGCTAATCGATATGAGTGTAGAGAAGCGTCTCACCATCTACTGACCTTCAGCTTATGCTCCACACACACACACATACACACACACACACACACACACACACACAGAATCCAACCATTACTGTAACTACATTTTCCAGGATCGAGGTGGAAGTGCTGTTGCATTTTAAATCCAGTCGTCTATAAAACACATACATTACACCATAGATCTCGCGTCTCCTGCCGTTTCCCAATCACTCTCTCTCTCTCTCTCTCTCTCTCTCTCTTACACACACACACACACACACACACAGTCCGCTGCATGTACTGCGGAGGAACATCTGTCACACGGTGACACTGAGCTCTCCTCTCTGATTGGTCAGGAGCTGTAGATCTCTTACACACACAGACTCTGTACAGCAGATACACAACTCATAAAACTACTGAACAAAACTACCGTCTCTAATGTGACCCGTTCACCCGATGATAATTAATAAACTCCTCTAATAAATACGCTCTCGAGACGTGACGTACAAACACATCGGTCACGGCAAGACTCCAGGGTGTCACTTGTAAACAGGGGACGCATGCTGCGTCTGAAAGACTGCCGTCTCATTTTAAAACTGTAATGAAGTTACTGCTGCTGTAAAACGCTGGTTATTTCAGAGACGCTGCAATACGGCAGGAAATAAAGCTCTGTTTCATTGGTAGCATCTATTCATGAGGGGGAAAAAAAACTGTAGCATTATTGCATAACACATACTGTAGCACTGCAAGGTTAATTACTTTAAATAAATCTAAACCGAGGTACAGACAAATCGCAAAAGGCTGCAATTTATTATAGGTAATATACGTGTCATCTGTAATTAATTAAATGTTGAACCCCAGGTGGAAGGCCCCGGGTTCAATTGCTATAAAAAAAGAATATAAAAATCTGCTGCCTAATGTATTTTAATTTAAAAGTTTTCTGAATATTAATTACAGTGTAATCTCCCCTGCGTCAAACAACCCGATTGTAAGAAACGCGTTGCAGTAAACCCCCTTACAGCATTACAGCGGTATACAAACTACCTTATCATTTCTAAGGTAAGAACTTACCAACAAAACAAAAAGTTTTTCTTTAAGGTGATGTTTAATCAGCAGTTCTGGAAGGAGTCTCCAGTGTCAGCGTGTCGTACCGGGTTTCTGCATCATTCTTTATTTTGGTAAATAAAGAGAAGCCAGTGAAGGAAATGCTGTTTAAATGCTGCTACAACTAAAAACAGGAAGTGACTCGGATTACGGACATTAAATGTTATCAACAGTGTTGGGTGTCACACGTAAGCCTTAGAGTACTTGAATTACTTTTTTGATGTAACGAGTAATCAAACGCGTTAGGAGCGCTATTTAAGTACTCAGTTATTTAGTTAATTTTTCAAAAATGTAATCCGTTATTCAGACAATTTATGTAAATACGTGAGCCAGACAGCAGTCATTCCCAATCCGTTAGTGTGTGTGTGAAAGTGGTCTTACAAGCCCCGCCCCCAATAACCCACCGCCTCTGTTGACTATGTGAGGGCCGATGAACAGAAAGATGGAAAACTTACGGCGCCAAAACCCGCGCTGAATCATGATAATCCATACTTACCGCGCGAAACCACGTACGTGAGATAGGGGTATTAGTAGTTAACAGATTATGGGCCAAACTTGGCTGAGTGATGATGGTAGAATAATTATAAAGGTCTTGACTAAAACAACACGCATGAGGAATCACAAAGGAGTTTTCATTTTCTGCAATGGAAAAGTACTCGAACGAGTTACTTTTATCAGAAAGTAACGCCGTAATTTAACTGATTACTTTTTAAAGACAGTAATTTTGTAATGTAATTAGTTACTTTAAAAAGTAACGTCCTTCAACACGGATTATCAACTATAAACAAAACAAGTTTAATTTTATTTATACTCATTCACTATACCACTTTACCATTCTGTACAGGGGCGAGGGAGGCCTGGTGCCATCTAAAGGAAACCCACCAAGCAAACTCCACGCACACAGACAGACGGGAATCGAACCTTGACCATGCAGGTGCAAGGCGACCGCTTCACCGCTGTGCTGTTTGTTTCATTAATTTTTTTTTTAAAATGGTGCACCAAATTCATTTAAATATTAATTCATGTGTTTTTTTGTTGTTGTTTCTTTTACAGCAAGCCACATAAGCAATTATGCTAAAAATATAAAAACAAATTGCGAACTTTAACAATCACAATGTCGGTGAATACACTGGGGAGGCTACAACGGAAATACATTATCTTTTGTTCCTAATTATGTTCTATATGTGGCATTCATTTATAGCATCGTTGTTGCACTTGAAATAGAAATCGAACAGGATTATAAGATCCCCTGAGATTCCCGCCCCCTTTCTCTCCCTCTCTTTCTTTTTCTCTCCGTCAGAAGTAGTCTAGAGGATGAGCTCATGTCACTGCGTGGTGTGACTCACACATGAGCTCAGCTCTCTGTCTAACCTTTCCGGTCACGCCAGTCCATAATCACATACATGTGTAAACCTAATTACGTCTCTACTGTATACTCTCTTACACTCAGAAGGACATCTGTCTGACACAAGCCCGAGAGACGCGACATGACGGCTGTCAATCAACGAGCCATGATGACTGATTAACCGTGCAGGCTGCTTACACACCACGTGCAGGTTTTAACCAGATCTGAGTAACAGTTCATATTTCTAAAAAGAGGGAGAGGAGAAAAAAAAAGAGAGAGGAGAGAGACAGGCTGTCCAGACAGGACAGACTACAGATAATGCATTAACCCAAGAGCATTAGTGCTGCTATGGCGTTGCTGTGTGTAATCTTATTTCCTGTGCCATCTCTACAACAACAACAACAACAACAACAACTGATGACTAGAGCTAATTCCCATCACACACTCTTGTTTGAAAATTATTAATTGCTTTGAATTTTCCAGACACGCCAATTTGCCTGATTAGAAAAAAAAACGAACAAAAAAACATTATGAGTTTCTAATTACTGGGGTCCGTTCTTCGTACGTCGCTAACTCAGTTAGCTGGATTCGATTGTTGTGGATTTGTCCTGATCTTGCCTAAAGAACCAACCTAGCCAGATCGTAATTAGCATGATGATCTCATCTTAGATGTGTCAGTTTATCTCGGATGTGTCAAGCGACATACGAAGAACAGACCCCTGGTGACTATATATATATTTATATTTTATAATAGTGCAATACTACAAATACAAATGACATGCGTGAGTGAGTGAGTGAGTCCGTACTGGGCAGAAATGTTCAGTTTTTCCTCTCCAGGACACTGGAGTGTGTATCAGCTAATTCCTTGTCTCTTGTGTACAGTTATACATTACTGGTCCACACAATCATGATTTTTTTACTTTATTTTGTGTGTGTGTTTAAAAGTGTTTCACATTTAGTAGCTACACCTGAGTAAAGTGAAACCTTTAATTGCGAGCATAATTCGTTTCAGAAGCGTGTTTTATTATATTATATTATAACTACATATTATATTTAATTAAAACATTTGTATATCCAAGCGAATTTTCCACATATGAAAAAAGTGAGAATGAAACCCCTGGCTTTCTGATGTCCCAATTCCTTTATTTATCACCACAAAAATAGCATCAGGGACCAAAGAAGACAGACACCTATCAAATTAGCCAAACGCAGGCGCTACACCAGAAACATCACACTTACTGTGAGTACGCAAGCGGAGAGCTAAAAGCCCTTTACAGGAGCTCACCAGGCTTTTTATTTCACTTTCCAGAGCCGCACCGCTGTAACGTGATTTAGTCCTGCTTTACTTTGTTTCCTGAGCTGCAGCCTTCACTACGGAGGACTCATCTTAATCGCTCAGTCAGCTCAGGCTCTTTAGCAGGAACACATCATACAGCACAGCAAAGATTCATTTAATTCTACACCTCGCAGTTAAAGAGTAACGCTGTGATCGAGCTGACACGGAAACACAGAGCCTACGCTCGAATGCAGAAGAAAACGAGTCGCAGCTGAGAGTGTGACGGATAAAGCGAGAGAACGAAGAACAACAGACAAGACAAGAACAAAGAAAAAAGTGAAAAAGATCAAATGAATGGAACCCAATTTAAAATAACTGAATGTAACACGATAAGAGTAGAATAGAACACGATGCAACAGAACATAAAGGGTCACAATAAAATATGTTATAATCAGAGGTGGGTAGTAACGAGTTACATTTACTTAAGTACTGTAAGTTTTTGAAAAAAATATGTACTTCTATGAGTTTTACTGCACCATACTTTTTACTTTTTCCTGAGTAGATTTGTGAAGAAGCAATAATACTCTCACTCCGCTACATTCGGCTCCACTCGACTTTACTTTTCTAACCTATTATACGACACTTTAGATATTCTTTATTTTTGCCAGAGAAGTGCAGCCGGTTGATCTACCGCGTGACTGTTTCACCAATCAGATGTAGCAACAATGATCACATGACTCAATTGATCAATCCAGTTGATCAATCAGCCGCGAAACCAATAACTGCATGAAGTCAAATGACCACACAGAATGTGGAGCAAACTTTGTTGTCATGCTTAGTTTAGCTGTTTTATTTAATGTTGCGATCTTCAAATATATAATTAGCAAATAAGATAGAGCCTAAAAAATATAGGTTTCTTACATTTGTTCAGCTGAATACAGTTTATGGTAAAGTGAGACCTCTTGTACAGTATATAATGTAGTTCTAATGTTATTTTCTATCTGCTGAGTCATTTGCAAGGCGACTAAATATACACTGGAATAGTTACATCTTACACTGAAAATAGTTTACACTTATTACACATGCTTTATATTGTGAAAAAAAGGAGATTAGGAAATTTGTGTTTCTTATTCCTTAATTTGCTATTTTGTAAAGATGATAGCCTCGATGTCACAATTTGTACATTATTTTATCATTTTGTCTGACTGCTTACATAATTTAAAAAAATAAGAAATTATGATGAAACAGTTACTTAGTACTCGAGTATCTTTTCCCCAAATCCTTTTTTTTTTTTACTTCTACTTGAGTAATATTTCTTGAAGTACAGCTACTCTAACTTGAGTACATCTTTTGCCTACTCTACTCACCTCTGGTTATGACATATTTTATGTTAGGATAAGATAAACAGTACCAGTCAAAAGTTTGGACACAAGTGGATTTATTTTCTACATTCTAGAACAATCCTGAATTTTACTATTTTAAAACTATGAAATAACACATATGGCATTGGGTAATTTAGTGACAATCAGCTGTTATTTTAAGACATAAAGGTCAGCTATTCTGGAACAGTATTGTGTCGAGTGCATTTAAAAAACCCATCAAGGTTTATGATGAAACTGTCTCTCATGAAGACCTTCCCAGGAGGGCAAGACCAAAACTCATCAGAAAAGCACTTCAGTTTTCTGGGAAGTATAAAGATTGGACTTAAAAAAATGATGAAAAAAGGTCATGTGACTCATCTGAGTCCAGACTGATCCTATTCCAGAGTGATGGGCGTGTCAGGGTAAGAAGGGAAGCACATGAAGCGATGCACCCATCATGCATAGTGTCCACTGTACAAGCCTCTGGAGACAGTGTTATGAACTGGGGTTGATCAGTCGCTCGGTCGAGACTCAACAACGTTATGTGGCAATAAAATGAAGTCAGCTGACCATCTAAATGTACTGAATCACCAGGTTATCAGTAATAATATAGGGAGTTTTCCTTCCATGTGACAATTTTAGGTCAGGCAGTGTTTATTAGAAGTGAACCAGATAGAATAAAACAGAACAGAAAATAACTGAACTGATTAGATCCTAAACAAACAGAATTAAACAGAACAGATTATAAAACAGTACAACAGACGAGAACACAGAGGAAGGGAAGCTTATAAAACAAGACTGAACAAAACAGATCAAAGAATGGAAGAGAAATGAACAGAACAAGATAAAATGGAAAAGACCAAACAGAACAGAACAGAACAGGAAATATGAAGAAAAGAATAAAGTAGAACAGAGCAGAACAGATTTAATTAGGACAGAATAGAAGGAGCAGAAAATACAATAGAAATGAACAGAACAAAAGGGGAAAAAGACAAAAAGTGTGAAAAAGGAAGATGGACACACAGTATTTTACTGTAGCGCGTACATGTTTTTATAACTTGAGAAGATACAAGGCTCTCCACAACACTAGGAATATCTGACGGTGTGTCTGGTGTCAACAGGGAAAAACAACAAAACAACAAAACCAACAGATGAACGACAGATAAAACAAATATCAAAGACAAGTAAAACAAAGTCAGACAAGTAGACAGATAGATAGACAGACAGATAGGGTAGTAAGGCAGAAGGATAGATAGATAAACAGAATAGACAGATAGATAAATAGATAGATAGATAGATAGATAGATAGATAGATAGATAGATAGAATAGAATTGGTAGACAGACAGACAGACAGCTGGTCAGTCAAATAGACAGATAGATAGACAGATTAACAGAAATGGATAGAGAGGCAGACACACAGATAGATAGATAGATAGATAGATAGATAGATAGATAGAAACAGAGATGGCTAGAGAGACAAACAAATAGTCAGTCAAATAGACAGATAGATAGACAGACAAGCAGATAAACAGAGACGGGTAGAGAAGCAGACAGACAGACAGACAGACAGATAAATAAATAAATAAACAAACTGACATATATCTCTTGTCTCTGGACTCTAGAATAACGTTCAATCCATCAGGAGACGTGTGTGTGTGTGTGTGTGTGTGTGTGTGTGTCAGGGGTGGGCCAGCGGTTGCCAGGTTACAGGACAGGGCGGTGGTAATATATATATGTGTGTGTGTGTGTGTGTGTTTGGGGCTAGAGGGCCATTTCTCTCCTGATCTCTCTCTTTCTCTCGTTCTTCTCTCCTCCCTCGTTTTTTTTTTCTGCAGTGGTACTAAAACCTTATTTACTGCCCACTGCAGTGTGAACTGGTTCAATCACCACCAGAGGATCAGCACTAATCACCAAGAAAGAAAACTTTTCACAGTAGAGCCGTGAAAAGGAAAACCTGGTCCAAAGGCTGCCTCTAAAATAATAAATGTGTTTGTTTGTGTTTGTGTGACACTTACCATTCGGGTCAGAACTTCGGCATGTCAGCTCATATGTCAGATCTGAGAGAGAGAGAGAGAGAGAGAGAGAGAGAATAAGGCTTCATCATCAAGAGATTTCTTACTTTTATTAATATCTTTATATTATTGTGTGATGATCTCTTACTTAAACATTTTAAAATATTTACAAATAATATACAATGTTGCGTATATGATTCAATCTAACTTTGTAAGTACTGCAGATGTCTCCACAATACTAGGAATATCTCGCAGTGTGTCTGGTCTCGACAATCGACAAAACAACAAAAACAACATTTTATGTCTTAAAAAGGAGAGAAAACTAAAAGAGTTTTTAAAAAAAGCATATACTGGTGGTAATATTATCTATAATATCAGTGGAAAGTCCTCAGAAGCATAGTATGTGTGTGTGTGTGTGTGTGTGTGTGTGTGTGTGTGTGTGTACCAGTGCAGTGCTGCTGCAGGCGGCGTATTTCCGCATGCAGGCCCTTTAGAGTGTTCGCGTGGTCTTGCTGCAGGAACAGCAGGTTCTTCTGCGCACTGTGAAGCTGATTCTCCAAGGTCACGTCCTCTGAGGCCATGATGACCGGCTCACACACATTCACGCTCACACACGCTCACACACGCAAGCACGCTTACACACGCACACACAAAAACTGTGAAAAGGAAGGACAGAAAGAAGAGAAGAGGCGAGACATACTTAGACTTATGATCTTCATGGTGTTCAGATTTGACATTTACTGTAAGTAAAACTGTGTCTAAAGTGAATAAACTTAAAGCTTCAAAGTCTAGAAGTTACATTTCAAGTGTTAGTTTAATATTTCTTACTGTATTTTAAACTTTTAAGTCAGTTTAAAATTTTAGGTTAAAGAAGTTTAAAGTTTACACGTTTCCAGTTATACTTCTTAATATTTGTGTCCAGTGTCGAACGTTTTGGAGTTAGTGTTTGGCTAATAGAAAAGCACCGAGTCTTATGTACCTTGATGAGATTGTAAAGTCCGAGACTATTAAAATCGTCCTCTTATGCCGTATCGAGGGTTATTCAAGATGTAAACCCTGTTGGCGATACAGTGTTTTCGGTGCAGCAACATACTGTAACTGGACGATTTTAATAGTCTCGGAAACTGGAAACAAATATTAAGAAATATAATTTCACAAAGGCTTTTACGAATAAGTGAACTTAAAATAATGTTTCCAGTTTCAGGAAGAGCTTAAGCTAATTAACCACAAAGATTTTTTTTCCCAACCTACTGAAAGCCATACTTTAAATCGGGGGGTGCCAATACTTATGGAGACACACTGTCTCTGGGGGAACTCACACAATGCTTTTTAAAGGCAATAATGTTTCATTATACAGGCACTCCTTCCTCTGCTTATGAGTGTGAGTGTGTGTGTGTTTAAACCCACTCCTTGATTTTGAGCACAGACTCTCAGACCAAAAGTATACGGACACCTGTCAGTCACACCCACATGTGGTTCTTTACCAAACTTCACCAGATAGAGTGAGAAGTATTACTGAGTATCCTGTATTACAGTTTTCATTTCCAACAAGACTGCATCCATCCAACCATCCATCCAACCATCCATCCATCCATACATTCATCATCTATCTATCCATAAATCCATTTATCCAGTGATTCATCAATCCATCCATACCTCAATCATCTATCCATCTGTCCAGTCATTCATCAATCCATCTATACCTCAATGATCTATCCATCTGTCTATCATCCATCTACCCATTAATCCATCAATTCCATCTACCATCTTCCCATTTATCCATGTATCCATCCATCATTAATCCATCCCCACATCTATCTATCTATCTATCTATCTATCTATCTATCTATCTATCTATCTATCTATCCATTCATCCAGTCATTTATCAATCCATCGACCCATCCATCCATCAATCAATCAATCAATCTATCCGTTCATTCATCCATGCACTCATTTATCTACCTATTTATCTATTGATCCATCCATCCATCCATTTATTAATCATCTATCCAGTCATCTAATCATCCGTCCATCATCCATTCATCATTAATCCATTCACACATCTATCTATCTATCTATCTATCTATCTATCTAACCAGTGATTTATCAATCCATCCATACCTCAATCATTTATCATCTTTCTATCATCCATCCACCCATTAATCCATCAATTCCATCTATCATCTTCCCATTTATCCATGTATCCATCCATCATTAATCCATCCCCACATCTATCTATCTATCTATCTATCTATCTATCTATCTATCTATCTATCTATCTATCTATCTATCCATTCATCCAGTCATTCATCAATCCAATGACCCAACCATCCATTCATTCATTCATCCATCAATCTATCTATCTATCCATTTATTCATCCATGCACTTATTTAACTACCTATGTATCTATTGACCCATCCATCCATCCATTTATTAATCATTTATCCAGTCATTTATTCATCCGTCTATCATCCATTTATCATTAATCCATTCACACATCTATCTATCTATCTATACATCATTCTATCCATACATCCATCCCATTCATCCATAATAATGTAAAAACATTCTGAATTATGGCTTGACAGCTTGACAATGATGATCCTGAGAGTCTGATTGGTCGCCTGAGTAAAATGAGCCCACCCCCTCATGTCTCTTTGACAGTGGGATCCACAGTTAGGTTGAGTTTTAAAGTTCCTATAGACATTACCGTAGCAAAGAACACAACTGTGAGCACTTCCTGTTTTAATAGGGAGTACCTTTTCCATGTGTCAATGGGGCAAATTTGGGCACGTCTTGCGCCCCGTCGTTATACCCTCTCGCGGGGTCTGTCCTGACACAGCTTACAAGCCTCTTCAAATTTTTACAAAATGAAATAATGCTGCAAAATTTAAACCACATTGCATTATTTGTTTAGTATTAATGCTTATTAAAGTAGTTACACAGCAGTAGCGCTAATGAGAGGACATGGGACCGGTCTAATGCACTTTTTATACCTCCTGAAAGTTTCTGATAGAGAGAGAGAGAGAGCAAGAGTGAAAGAGAGGGATGAGACATTAAAGAAAATCTTTTAGCAATGTAATTTGATTATGTTTAATTTTATAATCTGTCTGCATGATGGATGTTCATCTAACACTAACCTGCTATTATCCGCTGACTAAACTCACACTTAGCCACTATAGGCATCAGGAAGTGCACTTTGTGTGTGTGTGTGTGTGTGTGTATAAACTCTAAGCTTCATTTGGAGGGCAAATGCAGTGTGAACATGGCTGAATCCGGCGGCCCAAAAGCAATGCGGAACTGATGGAATAATAACAAGGTCACACACACACCCCACACACACACTACACACATTAAGTGCAGCCTTGCTCTCTCCTGATGGCACTATTCGTCCCCATCGTCATCATCCCGCCTTTCAGAACAAAGAGCCATGAATAGCTAATGACAGCATTACAGTCTACTCGAGGAGGCAGCAGACAGAAACACAGAGATTAAACAAAAAGAAAATTAAAGAGGTGTGTGTGTGGGAGGGTGGGGGGCATTGGGTTTGACGCGTCTAATAACAGCTGGGCACAGGAGCAGCTGGAGAGCCATCACCCTGAGCTGGTTACAGATGGAGAACTGCGTCTCTGCATGATCAGACTTTATGAATCTCTCGTGGTGCAGTCTTAAAATAAGTCTCTGACCTTCGTTCATCTGCAACCCGAGCGTCAACTTTTCATTCTCACAAACAGGAACATCACATGCACTCGGCCTGCTAATGAGGCACTCGCTTCATCCTCTAGTTCGGCTACGTACGGTACAGTGCGCTCAAATGGGGGGTAACTTTGAACTGAAGAAACGTCTCTTTTCACATTTTTGGAACGTCAGGATGAAGTCGCTGCCGACTTGACAGATCGTTAACATACTGTATACACAACTCACCTTTCCATAGTTTTGAGAAGTTAAATCTTTTGTTATTGTCTTAACATTCTGATTTAGTCAATGGAGCACTGATTGTTCTTATTGCTATTTAGCTCGTTTATTTTAGTTTATTTTTATTACCTTAATTTATTTGTCTGTTTATTTGTTAGTTTATTCAGTCTACTGTTATCTACTGCATATTTTTTGTAAAGTTATTTTTGTATTTTTGTATAATTGTATAATGATCTTTTACACATGAACCTTGTACTTTTATACTTTTAATTATGTAATTGTTTGTGTGTGTGATTTATTAATTGTAATTATAGAGTTGAGAATGACCTGCTAACGCTAACATTAGAAGTCTCGCCGGTTGCTAGGAGACCACACAGATTTACAAACTCATTGCCACCCAGGGTGAGTTACAGTATCTTAGCTGATCATTGTTGGGGAGGACACGTGCACAGGAACTGTTCAAACTTAGGAATGAACCAGGGATGGTGGAGTTGTGTGGCAGCAATGCTACAGTACCTGCTCCACCGCGGGATTGCTAGTTTACGAATGTCAAACAGGGCTCGAGGAGAAAATCCAGGATAGAAATCCGTCCCTTGCGTTCATTGCTTAATAACTTCCAATAAGTTCCCTGAACTCCCACCCATGTCATGTTGGTGTTAGCCACTCAGCACTTCAGCAGGTCATGGTCCATCCTGTTTGTTATGACGCCAGCTTGTGCGTTATCCTGTTTACTAAGTCATTTTATATAAACCGCAGCCAAACGTCGCAAAAACCCGAAAACCTCCAAAGCACCGGAAGACCTAATACACGTCAGTGCAGTCTGTGCCACAGTACAGTAAACTGATTCGGAGAATCATTAAATTATTACATGCTTCAATCACATAAATGTACACTTATCCCCTGAGTAGGGTGGATTAGAGGCTCTAAATCAGGACCAAACTTAATGCAGTCTAAATAATTCAGTGAGGATCATCAGCCTTCTCCTCCTCCTCCTACTTATTCGTCGTTACGCTCCCGCTCTAATATTGATCATGAAATCTAATAAATGTGCCACATCTGGATGTTTGGAGAACTATAGAGGAGGGAGAGGAAGGAATGGAGTCGAGGGACAAGAGACAGACAAACAGTCTGTCATTTTACAACATATCAGTGAATCGCATGCCCTTTCCTGATTTCTGTTACTTTCTAATGCTGAAGGCGTTTATCTAAAATATACAATAATCTCCTCCTTGAACAGTTGATGTTGTGATGTCTCTGCTACTTATAATCTGTAAATCCTTCGACTAAAACGGCTCTAATCTAAGGTGCTGGTTGTTAATTGGTCATTTCTGAGCCTGGTGACTCTAACTGATCTATCTATCTATCTATCTACTTATATATCATTCATCGATCCAACCATCCACTCACACATCTATGTATCCACTGAGCTGTCCATCAATCATCTATCCATCTATCTATCCAACGTCTATCAATCCATCAATTCCATCCAACGAGTAGGGTGGATTCGAGGCTCTAAATCAGGCCCAAACTTAATGCAGTCTGAATAATTCAGTGGGGATCATCATCCTCCTCCTCCTCCTTTGTCGCTACGCTCCCGCTCTTATATTGATCATGAAATCTAATAAATGTGGCACGTCTGGATGTTCGAAAAACTATAGAAGAGGACAGATGTTTCTGCTACTTCTGCTCTGTAATTCCTTCATAACGGCCCTAATCTGAGGTGCTGTTTGTTAATTGGTGATTTCTGAGTCTGGTGACTCTAAATGAACTTCTCCTCTGCGGCAGATGTAATGTTTTGGTCTTGCTTTCCTGGGAAGGTCTTCATGAAGTAATTACCTGCAGCCATAGTTCTGAAAAAATCCATTATTGTTCTAGAATGTAGAAAATAAATCCAAATCTTTTTGACTGGTACTTTATATAAATTGTAGGAGATTATTTGGTTAATACTATTAATACTACTACTAATATTAATAATAACTTAGACAGGTTTATTTTCTTAAAAAAATCTGAGTGGTGCAAAACTTAGGCCTCTGGGCCTTTTATAATGACAGTCTACGGGATCAGTCGCTGAGGTGCTCCAAAGTGGTTGCCAGGGCGTGGCTTGACAGCTTGACAATGATCCTGAGAGACTCATTGGCTGCCTGAGTAAAATAAGCCCGTCCCCATGTCTCTATCACAATGGGATCCACAGTTAGGTTGAGTTTTAATGTTTCTATGGAAGCTACCATAGCAGGGAACACAACTGTGCGCACTTCCTGTTTCAAAAGGGAGTACCTTCATAATATGCCAATAGGAGCACATCTGGGTACCTCTTGCACCCCAGGGGTACAACTTATACCCTCATGCCAGGTGTGCTCTGACATAGCTTGCAAGCCTCTTCAAATGTGGTGAATTTAAGATTTCTACAAAATTCTTGCCCTGCACTAGAATCCGACAAAGTTTGTCTCAATGTTAGGTTCCCCCCCCTCCCCCCACCTTTAAAAAAGTCATAGCATCCCGTTCATGAATAAGCAGCACGATTTGACGCCTCTTTTATGGGTCTACGACAAACGGTACAAGACTAGTTATGTGCCAAATTTTGTAGGCAAGAAGAATAAAAAAATAATAAATAAAATACTTTGCTTTTCAAGCGCCACTAATATAGTATAGTAATAATCATACCAGTACATTTGAGACATCAATTCTGGTTTCAGGATGTAAAGAGATGGCTGGAGACGCAGCAAAACCGACGTTCCAGGAACAAGACTGGTTGTGTTGGAACTTGTGCAGAACGGAACAAGCAGCATGGTATGGTACACCGTGTTTTTCTCTCATATGCTGGACAGGGACAGGGGAAGACACCGGGAAAGCGTGGAGAGTAGGAAGCTCAGCTGGGAGAACATATGGCAGAAAGATCCGCGCCAAAACCGCTTCCTGCTCAGTGCAACGTATGACATCATCGAATGAATCTGAACCAGTGGAAAGAAATTCCAAAATTCCAAAAGTTCCTAACAGCCCATAAATATCTCTAATACCAATAAGGGTTCCTGGAGAGGAGAAAGGGTTTTGGGGAGGAGTTCAAGGTTTGACTGTGAAATCTTCCTCAAGAGGGTGTGGACGTTACGAAGGAAAAACAAACAAACAAAATAAACGCTAGAGTAAGAAATATTCATCACTACCACAAAACTCTAATATCAATGTACAGTAACAACAATCAGTGCTATATTTTATGGATATAAAAGGCCTAGCAGTGCAGTACTCATCTCTCTCTCACACACACACACACACACACACACACACACACACACACACACACCTCTATGTTCAGGTAATCAGCTCAAAGCTCTGATGACAATACTGAAAAAAAAATCTTCCCTGTTCTTTTCTTTTTTTTCTCACATCATTATCACTGCGCTCACATCACAGCTGCTGTGCTCCATTTTCGTTCTGTCACCTTCGAATACGGACCAAGACAAGAAGCAAGACAACGTCTCACACACACACAACGTCTCACACAGATACACTGGGTGTTGTTTGAGGTATGTGTAATCATACTCTTCTCGTTAGCGCATCAGCTGAGCTCAGACTTGGTAAGACTTGGTAAGAATTCGACAGCTTTTCTCTCTCACGTCATCAACATGAATAAAACATCTGATCTCACCCTGATGACCGCACACACACACACACACACTTATGTAGATGCCATGCTGTGTGAAGGGGGTTCTAACGACCCACATTACCCGGGGACAGTAAGTGGGACAGACAGGCTCTATTATTAATGAGCCACATTTGCGTGCAATCTAAGTCTGTGTGTGTTTGTGTGTGTGTGTGTTAGTGTGAGCTCAGCTGCCCCTGATGTTGATGGATATCAAATACACTGGATGGTAAAACATCAGAGCGCTTCCTGAAATACAAGCGTCTTCCCATCACCAGGTATGACGTCATCGCTTTTAGTGGTTATGTTGCAGCGAGAACGCGGGCGTCTCTCGCGGGACGGTGACTCATCAGTGGCGCTCGGGTTGTTAGCTTCACTTATTGCTTATAGAAATCGTTTGAAACAATCGACCGGCCCAGGGTTTAGCCGTCGTAGCGCAATATGAAGACCGCGGACTGACTCCGTCATCCTCTTCATCCTCTTCGCCTAGCGTAACGCTGGACAGTGTTGATGGTCTGCTCTAGGAGAGGCACGTGATGGGAACCATGTCACGTGATGTACGCTGCTCGAACGCGTTGACAAAGCGCCTATAAGAGGTTCCTGTGGGATCTGGACCGCACTAAGTGCTTGTGTTTTTTTTTGTTTGTTTCTTTTTTATAAAAAGAGGTGAACTCAAGCACATTTTAGAACTCACACATCGATATCTCCGAACCCCACGCCCACGGCAGCAGCTCCACACTCACTCACCCCGAGGCTGAAACGCTGAGCTCCCGGACTCATTCGCCCCCTGAGGAAGCGCTTGTGGAGGAGCCGAGTGTTAAAGCGCTGATGCTGATGTCTGCTTTAAAGAAAATGCAACCTGCCACCAAACTGCAGGACAGACGAGCCCCTGGACCTCCCCAGAAAACCCGCCGCACTTTCTACTGCCCTGCCTCGTTTTCTCACTCTTCTCTTTTTGACCTTTTCTCTTTCATCACTCTATTTACTTTTCCACGTACAATATTATTTTTTTATTTTATGTTTCTTCCACTACTCTAAACCCACTTTATCATTATTTCATTTCACATATTTTTCCCTAGTTTCTTTACCTTTTTCAACTCTTCACCTCCTTTTTCATCACTTCACATTTTTACCACCTATTTGAAATTTTTTTCCCTTCAGTTCCCCTCAGCTCCTGCACTTCTTCACCTCTTTTTTTTTGCATCTTTACCCTTCTACCTTATTTCTCTTTGCTTCTCCTCTATGATTTTCCTTTCATTTTTAAACCCCTTCTTACACCACTTCTTCAGTTCTTCTCCTCCCCACCTCTTTATTCCCTTCTTTACCTCCTTTTCTTTAGTTTCATACCTTTACTTTTCACTCATTTTCTTGTATTTCCCACCTTCAATTCTCCCCTTCCTTATTTACTCTTTTCTGCAGTTTTTATTTTGTTTTACCGTTTTATTTCTTTTTTTCTCGCTCCATCACTTCTTGACCTACTTTTTCCCCCTTATGTCTCCTTCACTTGCCATCATTTTTTCCTCTTTTTCTTCTCCACCTCATTTCTCTTTTGTCTAGTTGTTTCACCTCTCATTAAAACCTCCATTTCCTCTCCTCCACCGTTTTTGTTGTCTCTGTTTTTCGCTCCACCACTCTCTCTCTCTCTCTCTCTTTCTCAGGTTTCTGTTTTCACTTTCTCTCTCTTGCTCGTCTCTGCTTCTTTTTCTGTCACGACGTCCCCAGTTGCTGAGCTCCAGTCTATCTATGTCCATGTCCCTGAAGCCGATTTTCGGTCTCTCTCCCTCCCTCTCTCTCGGACCGTGCAGCGTTTCCACTTCAGCATTAATAATCAATGAGCTACAGCACCAGAGGAAAGTCTGCGAGCATCGCTTATGCGCACGCACACACACACACTTTGCTCAGGGCTTGGAAAAGAAATCACCTTACTACTGCGTATGAAGCTCCTGCCTATTGCTTTCAGTCAGCGAAACATCAATTTACTCTGGACCTGCCCGGAGGGAACAAAAACAAAACATTGACAATAAGTCATAAGTATATGAGCAAACAATAATAATAAAAAAAACTCCAGCTAACAGAATTAAGACGGAGATGAAAGCCAATGGCTGATTAACACACACACACAAACAATGAGCTTAAATCTTTGGACAACAAGTACAAGCTTTAAAACTCACTCGTGGTAATTATTCGACTTCTGTCAGCACCGTCAGCATGATCATTCTCGCTTGTAGCACTTAGTATGAGACAGACGCCGCCGTTCCTGTGAATCAAGCATGCGCTACCGGTTCTCACCAGACTAGATCAAACACAGTTTGTACGCCACACACTCACACATCAATTAATATTAACTGCATGCCGTGATTAATGTGGGAGCACTAAGTACCTCTCATCCCTCCCCTCTGAGAGAGCTCGGCCAATCAGACGAGTTATGGTTAATTTCTTAAAATGGGAATACTAAATCAGAAATATATTTATGAAAATATTTAAACCGTTTATTCATATTTTTTTATCGCCTTTATCCTGTGTACAGGATTGGAAGGGGGGGATCGGTGTGCGGAGCCTATCCCAGGAGACCTTGCGCAGGGCGGAGTGCAACCTGAACAGGATGCTAATCCATCTCAGGGCACACACAAACACACACACTACAGGCAATTTGGTATCTGCATGTCTTTGAACTGTGGGAGAAAACCAGAATACCCAAAGGAAACCCACCAAACTCTAAGGTGGGAATCGAATCCTCAACCCTTGAAGTGTGAGGCCACAGTGCTGACCACTTCATTAACGGCCATTTATTTGGTATCACTGCTGTTCTTTTACAACCCGCTAGTGGGGCACACTTAACTTTATTTCTGAATCGTTTTTAGAAATCGCAATTGTTTGGTATAGGAACAATTGTTAAATCACCTTCGTAGTATTTAATCACACCACCCTAACACTTATTATTTTTCTATAAGAGCAAGAAGTGTGTTTTAACCTGCAAGTACAGACCGTCCCTGACTTTATGATACGTGTTGGCGGCATAGTGGCTCAGTGGTCAGCACTGTCGCCTTAGACCTCCAACCTGGACGGTTCGAATCCCACCTAGAGTCTCAAATTGCCCCTAGTGTGTGTGCCATGCGATGGATCGGCACCCTAGCCAGAGTGTACCCTGTCTCATGCCCATGCCAGCATCTGAGGTCAGAAATGCAACATTCTAATATTGTATAGGATTAAACAATCACTAAACAATTTACTTTAAAACGATCAAAATAGAAAATTTTACAGGAATGCAAAATTTGTTATAAGAAAACAAACAAACTTTGTTTCAGATTTATGTTTAATTAAGAAAATATGTACTAAATATGTCAGTCTTTAAGCTGTGATTGGTCCAAAATCTTTACCAACGTAGTAAATGGCAATATAAATGTTTTTTTTACTGTTTTTTTTTTTTATTTAATGTTTTATTATTATAATAATATTTTTTTCATCTTTTTTTAAGATGGCTGTTTTTTTTTTTGTTTTGTTTTTTTACAGTAAATAGTTTTTATGATAAATGGTATTTATGGTAGGTGTTTTTTACCGGGTTTTTAGGTACCTATTTTTTTTTCTTTTTTTTTACAATAAATGTTATTTATGGAATATGGTGTTTACGGTAACTGTTTTTATGGTATATGTTTTAGTTTATGATAAATGGTATATGGTATATATACATTTGTCTGGTATATGGTTTTTACGATAAATGGTTTTACTGTATTTTTTTACATTAAGTGGTTTTTATGATAAATTGTATTTACGGTAAATGTTTTATGGTACATATTTTTTTGGATAACTGTTTATGGTTTTTACGGTAAAAGGTTTTCATGGTAAATTTTACAATAGATGGTATTTACGGTATATTTTTTTTACTGTAAATCTTTTACGATAAACAGTATTTACGGTAAATGGTTTTTCACAGTATTTTTTACTGTAACTGATAAATGTTTTTTACAGTAATTGATATTTATGATATATGTTTTTTTAACAGTATTTTATTTAAGGTATATGTTTTTTAAAGTAGATGTAAATAGTTTTTTTGGTATTTGTTTTTATTTTTTATTTACAGTATATGGTTCTTTACGGTAAATTGCGCAGTTCGGTGGAAAAAAGCCCAAAGGCACATCCGTTATAAATAGCAGCTGCAATGCGGAGATGAAAAACTAAATCATATTAAAATCACGTAAATTATTCAATTATTCCTTAAACAAAGGAAAACATTAAATAAAGTCTCATTCATCACCAATGACAACCGTTTTGACAACTCAACTAGTGTAAACCCACAACAATACGGTAACGCTGAGGGAACAACACCACGGCGTCGGAGATTAAATCCGTATATTTATTATAAACCCTTTTACAAGCATACCTGAGTAATAAACATTATTACGTAATGTGAGATATCGGTCTCTCAATGCGCAGTTAGCCTGTTAGCTTCATTACAGCAGGCAGGTGCACGCGCGCAAGGATGCGCTCGAGCGCTCGGTAATAATATTAACAATAACGATGAGAATAGAGACAATAACGAATGACCCGCTCGGCGGTGTGTGTGAACACGTACCTTCAGTATTGTCGGTGTGAGAGTGTGTTTCCAGACATAGTGTTTATTTTCATCCTGACGTTCTCTCGGCTCGCTGCTGCGCCATCGGGCTCTCCCTCCCTCTCCCCCTCTCTCCCCTCCTCCCTCCCCCTCTCTCCCTACATCACCCTGAGCAACCAGACAATAAAGCAAAGCATGCTGGGAATCCGAGTTACAAACACTAGCTAGCAAAAGTGAGCTAATTCATGTAGATTAGCGCACAAGTAAACCTCTCACAGTCTCAAGCTTGTTATTACACTAATCCCTGAGGAACAAAACAGAAGCACTTTAGGAAATAAAATAATGATTTTTACATTATTGAAGAGCACTTAAATTCCGAAAAGGTGTGGTGCTACTTCCCTTAGCACACAAGTTATTTCCAAAGAAAAATTAATAATTTTTCTTGTGAAAAGAACATATTATTTTGTGCGCGCACACACACACACACACACACACACACAACTCACCGTCTAAACACAAAGCAAAATACTGTATAGTCGCAAAGCAGCGATGATCGGGCCCAAGCACTTGCGCTCTCGCCGCCCGGGTGCAACCTAAAGACAGAGGGCATATGCATTTAAAGAGGAAATTCCAATACCATTATGACATAATGTATTATTATTATAACTATATAATTAGATATTACTAAGGAAGTTATTAGTCACCTTTCAGCAAAAGTTTAAGGCTTCGTCAAGCTGAATCGACTGAGATATCAAAAATCCCCTCGCAATTTAGCATTTTCAATCTCTTGAGATCACATTTGGGATCGTTTAAATCCTCTAGGACAAGTACTGTGTAACAAGTCCCATTGGGCGCATTTTGCAAACAACACAAAAATAAAGAGGCAAAGCAACGACAATCGGGCCCAACCAATTGTCCCATCTCCGCCCAGGCACACCACACAATCTGTGTGTTTTTTAAGCTTGTTAAGACCTCCAAAAATTCTCCTGGATGCTAAAAGAAAATAGCTTCACACTATAATGTCACTCAATGTGTCAAGAAGTTATTAGTCAATATTTAGCCTAAGTTTAAGGCATCGCTACCACTGAACCATCTGAGGTACCACAAACCCTTTCGCAATTTTGTATCATTAATGTCTTGAGATCACATTGGCCCAGTTTGGTGGTGCTCATACAAATCCCCTGGGAGAAGATCTAAATGGGTACTGGGTTTCACATGTATACATGTAAGTGTGTATAGGTTATGCAGCAAAATTTTGTGTGAATGCTCCACACCACACTTAGTTAAACGAGCATGCTAGGACCAAAAAAGGCCTGGATGCTGGAAAAAAACATCTTTAGAAGAGCAGTTGGGTGACATCACTATGACATCAGCACTATCAGAGCGATGACGTCAGAGCTATGACAAGGTGCTGATGCCATAGTGAGTGCTCACTTATAAAATGTGCGATTAAAACAATGAAGGAATTCATGTTTTAAATGTACTTAAAAATTTGTTAATGTTAATGTAAATTACCGTCATGTATTTCATGCAAAAGCCCAGCATGCATTAAAACATACTTAAATTATATGGGGAGGAATTGGCCACGACTAAATTAGGGGAGAAAATTGGAAAAAAAACAAAAAAATATTTAAAAAAAACATATTTAAATTATAACTTGCATGTACAAGATAAAAACTTGTGCGCCTAAGATAAAACAAAAATGTTAGCATAACAAAAATAGCACCTTTAGGGACTTTGTACATTAAGTGTACATTAGCTCTTTAAAAACCTTATAATCCTATTATTATGAAAACAGAACGGAAACACTATGGAAGCAAAAAAAATCTCATTAATAATTCACACAAAAGACACGATGCATACAGTACCAGCGTATCCCAATTTACATGTGTGGAACCCATGCACGGAAAAAAAAAATCATAATATATGTTATATATGCAAAACACAATTTACAGATGTACAACTGTGTACAAAATGTTTGAATGTTTAAAATTCACGAGTGTATCATGAACTGTGACTGTGAAAATCGTCTTTCCTGTGTGAATCGTCCTGGATTTGTTTTTTATGTATATCTGTCGATTTTCACGAATCAGGCGTTCCACTTGCTGTATATTCACAGGAATGAATGCACCTGGCTCCGAGCCACTTCGGATTATCGCTCACGGATGTACAGACGAAACAGTCACAGTAACACTTTTAACAAGAAAACACATCTGATATCATTACGTCCTCCTAAATAACACTTTGTCTCCATAACTGTTCATTCCGAATTGCCTCTGAACCGCCCGTGTTGTGTTTTGATATTTCATTACTGCTAGATAACGCGAGCGTGAGTCTCCGCCAGTGCGCTGAGCATTTCTGCCCTGACTAACGTTTCATTTAACGTAATTTAATCTACAGCAGAATAAGTGAAGACATTAAGAGATTTACACGACTGCCCTCCGCCTCCATGTTCTTTTCAATGATTGCCAAAATCCTGTTGTATAAGTGGAATAAAACACTTCGGGACATGCTGTTATAGGAAAAAAAATTATCCACTTTGAGTTTGCCTCAGTAGCTCGGCTTGGCACGGAGCTGCATCTCACTATCCTTTTTCATCGATTCATTTCCTTTAACAGCACGCCCCCAAGGGTTTTTATTCCTTCAATCTTTTATTTTTTATATGTTTTTTGCTGCAGTGAATTTTTTTTATTGCGCATAAACAACAAAGTTTCACAGCTTGACAGCTTTGTTTTCACTTTGTTTCCAACATTACAATGGCAAAGCAGATGTATCAGATGTTTTATGATGTCCCTGGGTTTAGTGTTAGCTCCCTTCCTTTTTTTTTAAGGTGTGGTGGTCATTCAGGACATTTTCCTCACTCACACCATGCAGCTTCGATTTAAATCATGTTATACTCACTTTCACCTGCTGTGCGAGAAGAACATTCCACAACAAAGAGGCTTTGACGCAGAAACACGATCATCAGCCTCTCCGGAACGAGACAGTCGAGTCTGCTGATGTCCAGTTTAACGCCAGTATGTTCCATTTACCCAGGATGCTCAACCTGATTCCCAGTTCGCCCTGTGAGGAGCTTTTTCCTTCTTCTGGAGTCTGAATGATGTGAGCCCGTAGTGATGGCCAATGTATCTGCTGATATTTTTACACAATGAAAGATTTATAGACTTTATTGCAGAATTGCTTTTAATAATAATAATGCACATTTTATATAATATGCATTAATGCATAAATAATTTCAATGTTTATTAAATACAAAATAAAATGATAAATATACGTTTATAAACCTAAATTATACTGCAGCACACACTACAGTACATAGTGCATCTACCTTCAATGCCTGGGGGTAAAATTTATTTAAATCCAGGATAAATGCAGCACACCAGGATAAGCAAAATAACATATACTACATTTACCATTATGCTTATGCTAAATGCATACTACAGCTGCATGCATCTGTCGAAATGCAAATGTCTGATATTCTATTTAAATGCATACTTTATTTATAGCCAACGGAAATATTATGTCTAAACAAATACAGTATATCCAAGTGGGTCCAATGTTTAAAAGCATACATCTCGTACTGCAATTATAATGCATACTACAATATATCTACATCTTCTTTCCTCATTTGTCCTGCTTCCAACACATCACCTTAGAGAACCTTAGGGAGTGTTCACTTGCTGCCAAATAAATCCCACCCCTGTAACACAATAATAAAAGTTATTCACTTCACCAGTCTGGGGTTTTAATGTTATGGCTGATCGGTGTAAATCCAGTGGCACACTATGTATGTATAAATGCATACTTCACCTATTACTCTTATGCATACGTGTAATTGTTTTGGGGGTACGTACTAGTGCATGTTTAAATGCATGCTTCACATACTGTCTACTTGGAAAATATACTACCTGGATTAAAATGCGTATTTTACTAATATCCAGGTACTGTACATACTCTGTTAAAATGCTCACGTCACTGCATATACTGTACCATTAAGCAAGGATATCAACAAGCTTTTTGCTCTAAATGCTTATTTCATTCTGCATACTATTTTATATACTCTCTATACTTTATAAAAGCATGTACAGTATAATTGCAAACTCCATGGTAATCCTGTTCCATACAGTTCTACTGTACTTCATTTAAAGACAGGATATATACAGTGCAAATAATGCATACTACATCCATGTCTAGGTACATACTAATACTAAATGCATATTTCATCCCCATTCTGGTATATACTGTAATAATGCAGACTTTCCATATTAAGTCCTAATACTCCATTTAAAAACTGGTACATGTCAAAAGCAAATATTTCACATGCTACATTTAAATGCATTTATCGTTTAAATCCTGATGCATATGATGTCTAAATGCAAATACTGTACTGTACTGTTCAGTACTAAAATGATGCTACAGGTGTCTACATCCATATCTACTGCACATCCATATTTAGAACTGATGCTAAAACCAGGTGCAGGTGTGTACTACCCAGTTTTAAGATTGATGCTAGGTCTAGCTGTGTACCACATCCAATTTTAGGATTGATGCCAGATCCAAATCCAGGTTCTGGACAGATGCTAGACCAAGGTGTGTATTACAGTATGTCCAAATTTAGGGTTGATGCTGGGTTAATTTGCATACTACTGTATACCCAAATTAAGGATTGATGCTACCTACAGGTGCTTATACACACAGATTTGGGACTGATGTTCACTCTAGGTGTTTATTGCATCCACTTTTAGTATCAATGCTAGGTCTAGGTGTGAACTACACCCATACTTAGCACCAAATATAGAATAGCATTTATTGCATCCAAATTTAGAAGGTATAAATATATACAGTTTCCTCCTACAGTATAACGACATGCAGATTAGGCATGCAAATTGCCGGCCCCAAATTACACACTGGTTTGGCACACTGTCCAGTGTGTACCTCACCTTGTGACTGAGGTTTCCTGGGATAACTGGGAGGCTCAAGGATTCATGTATGGAATAAGCAGTATAAAAGCTGAATGAATGAATGAATAATTACAAATGTCTGTTTTGTAAGGAATTGATTGTAATAAACAGAATGGACACTAGAGGGCAGCACGGTTGCATCTTAGTTCAATTTGCAAAACTTTGTACTTAAACTTTTTTGAACTCCATGTGATTTTCCAGTTTTAAGTATGATTTATTTCCCTCCTATACATGACATTTTTTTTTTCAGTGATTTGTCACTGTTGATTCATATATTCTCAGACTGTGACTCTCACTAGGACGGCGTGTGAAATATAGAAGCGTATAATGCATTTTTCCCCCCATTCTTCTCTCCTGTGAGACTGAACCATGAGCCAAGGAACAAATGCTTGGCATACTTCTTTTGTTGTTGCAGAATGGCTCTGCTGTGGAAGTTCATCCTGTGTACACAGATTTTGTTCTCCGCGCATGTGCATGTATGTGTGTGTGTGTGTGTGTGTGTGTGTGTGTTTGTGTGTGCACTTCACTTTACTGCTAATGCAGATTCCAGGCAAGAAGACTAAAAGACACAACAGACATAAATCATTCATGAGCCTTAAATGTAAATGCTGTGCAGCTCCGCTTTGATCCAGGGAGCATTTGCATAGTGGGCTCTCAATGTGGCTCTCATTTCAACTTCCCCAAACTTTCCAAGTCATCTAGTGTGCAAAATGTTCCTGGATTTGGGATCAGCTTGAGAGATTTACATCCTGTTGAGTGCAAAAATAAAAAGTGTCCTTGTTTGTTCACAGTCTGTCTGAGAACCGCAGGCTGGTGCCGTGTCTTCAGGCCCTTGTTCGTGGAATGAAACTCTTTGTGTTGTCCTGTTATAGGAAAATAATCAAAGATAGGGTGGTGTGATCAGGAAGTGTTACTGTGACCATCACGAAGTTTCCAATTACTCTCTATTTAAAGCATTTCTCTTCTTTTGTTTATATCAGCAATCATCAATTTATCCATTGAACTCTGTGGAATGTCTATAAAACTAGTTAGTTCCTGTTTTTGCTGCTATAAACAGTCCTTCCGTCATTAGCCTCTCATTTTTTCTATCTTTTAGAGGTAATTAGACCTTTAAAATAAAAAAAATCAGTTTGATATATTACCAAGAAATCAGAAAAAAAAGTTCTGGCACTGGAGACTCCTTACATAAATGTTAATTACATATAAATGATTACATAAAAGTTTACTTGTAAACAAGTAAAATTTATAGTAAAATTTTATTATTTTTTTGTTTTTTTTTTAACAAAGGCACATTTATATAACATCTATATCATACATTTATAATTAGTCTTTAATTACTGTGAATATGTCTACATGTAGATATACTGTAGAAACAACACTGCAGTTCCTCAAATGACCACTAGGCTCAAAAAGTGAGTGAATTCCCATAAAACCATGTAAAAAAAAAAAAAAAAAAAAAAAGTTTTGCTCTTCATAGCTAGATTTCCTATGCTGTACTGTATTTACATACTTTAATAATGAATTTATTTATATAAAATTATATGAGTGTATGACAACTGTTTTTTGAGATTCTCTGTTATAAGCAGCTCTTATACCAAATCACTTCATTAACACGGCGTATCCAGTGTTTCAGGGCTACACGAGACAAACTGACAATTCACAAATTGCCGTCCACTAACTCTTTATCTTTAGAGGTATTAGTAGGGCAGAATTTTCCTTTAATTATTTCTTTACATTTTACTCCCCCTTCCGCAAACAAAACTCTCTTATCTTCTCCCCAGTTTGGCTTCCTTTTCAAAACCATTATGATCAGATTATAACCGTCCTACACATCTCTACTATAGGGGATTGAAACAGTTGTGATCGGAGCGGTCTGATTAGGATGACGTCATGTAGCCGGGTCACACGTCTGTACGTTTTGTCTGTCTGCATAACTCACCTGCCGCTGATTTCACCATTTCGATTTTTCCGCCATTTAAAAATGCACAAAAACAAACAAAAAAAACGGACACAATTACAGCACCTCACTATAATTTGTCGCCCGCTCTCAGTGTCGGAAACATTACCGTCACACTCTTTCCTAGGAACAGTCCTAGTCCTCGCTGAAAGTAAGAGTAGGAACCTTCGTACAGTAAATAACCCTTATATCCTACTCCGAGGGAGAGTAGGTTCCATTTTCACTTTTAGTTCTAAATTAACTTTGGGCGTGATTCTGACAGGCTCAGTACTGTAAATCCGGGTCCTGGTCTCTAAGGGGTTAACATGTTCCACAACACTTAATTCTTGCTCACAGTCTCGTTGGCCTCAATGTCAGCAGCTGCCATTGTGCTAAATTCCTCATAAGTGAATCTTATAGGTCAATAAATGCCATTCTTGTTCTAAATCTGTTACACCCTGTATCTATGGAGTCCTGCTGGGTTTTATACATCGACAGCACCGCAGTAATGCCGCTGTTCAGGCAGACAGTAGCCAGGGCTTAAATTCATCCAGAGTGGAAACTGAGAGCTCGCTCTATCCTTTCTCTTTTCCTAACTTAAAACTGGATTCAGCTGGCCTTCTTTAAACCACAACACACACACATACAGTATATACACATAGTACACACACACACACACACACACACGGTAGACACATACACCACATACACACCTCCCGGCCTCAAATTATATCTGGCACAGTCAATTCCACAGTGGCAGGGCTACCGTGTAAGGCAATATGAAACAAAAGACTGCATTAAACAGGGCGAGTGAGCATTCTGGGTAATATATATATATATATATATATATATATATATATATATATATATATGTTTTTTCAATGGAAGAATGTCATTGGAACTTTCCAATACTTTAGGAAACTACATGCCTTTTGTTCCTCTGACCTGGCACGAAGCCCGAAGATCCGGTAATGTATGTGTGTTTGAGTGTATATACTGTACATGGGGCTTGGGGTGTGTTACAGCTATTTTGAGAAGCGTGTAAGGCTTTTTGTATTTATTATGGTTAAGGGCTTTGCGATCGAGTTTAAGTTTTAAGCTAATAAATTAGTGCGAAAGTTTAAAGTAAGATTTTCCACTTCACTATCAAATGTCATTAATCAGCTTTAGGGGTCTTTCAAGATTTTCCCACTTTTGCACTGAAATGAGTTTTGTACAGCTAAAGAAGGACTAAAACACTGGGAAGATGCAGTTACAGGAAAGTAATCAGTGTCAGGGTGGTGGGATGTGCTTACCAAGTTATTGTTATCACCCAGAAATCTGTTTCAGAGGATATCTCCGAGACGTTTTGGGTCATCTTACAACACCAAGTTTTCAGTTATAACTTTTTTTTAACGTAATTAATTAATGAGGTTGAACATACATGAAGTTATCAAGATTTATGATAAAGCATCTAATAACAGTATTTCCACTTAGTCTTAACAATTTTTACACTCTTAATGAAGTTAATAAGACTTAAAAAAACGAAAAATTACTAAAAAGCAATAATGTTCCAGCTGTCTGTCTGACACTGGAGACTCCTTCCAAAAATGTTAAAGAAACACAGAGGTTTTGTTCACATATCTGTTTTTTACTTGAATAGTTTTATTAGTCTATACTTTTGACTTTTACTCCACTACAGTGAATATCTGTACTTTCTACTTCACTACATTTGTGCATGGTGTTGCGCTACAATGGTGTGTAGCATTTAAATAACAGAGTAACGTCACCACATGTTGACTATTACAGTATACGGGATTGCATTCCTCTGTAAAAAATGCAAAATACCAAAAAAAAAAAAAATTGGTACTACAAACTTGTACCTTTTCTCAAGCACTAATGTAAATGCAGAACTTTTACTTGAGGAATAATTTATCAGGGATCTCGCAACTTTTACTTTATTACAGAAGTGAAGAAAACTTTTATACAAGAAATGCACAAGCCACAGTAAATGAACAGTTACTACAGACATGGTAGAATAAGCATATAGTAAATATAAACCTGTTATTAGCCTTATAGCTCGAGTTACTGCACAAGCCATGATGTTTTACTGCATTACTATAAGTGTGCATATTTAAGTGTTTTCGAATATGTCAGGTAGAATAAATTAATTAAGTTATATAGGAATCATGTCTATATAACAAAAACTCTTAAAATTGGTATATTATTGTTTTTTTGGTCATAAAAAAAGCTGAAAACAACCAGATTAGTGTATCTGTGCGATTTCTTTGCCTTTGTGTTTTAAAATTATTTAGCTTAGTCATGTTTTTATAGTTGGATTAAAATGAAATAAAATTAAGTTCATCATAGTGCCTAGGCTGTGCTGAAAAAAAGCATATTATTGGTCACTCTATACTGCACAGTCCTGAGCCCTAGATATGTTTTTTTCAAAACAAAAACAAATGTCTATAACGTTTTAACCACTTAAGCTTGAATTTTAATAAAATTACTTAAATTATTATTATTATTATTGTCTAACTGTTACTTTCCCTGAGCTTCAGTGAGTTAACCCTTAGCCTAAGCCCTAGCCCGTGAACCCTTAACAGTTCTGACATGACATGTTTAAATTTAAATTACACACAGCCGCACTTGAACGTCATGGAATTTGTTGTATTTAGGGAGAAACAGTCACTAATTAGACCGCCGTAGACGTCCGTCCAGACGAAATCACGAAATCTAGCACGACACACTGACTCATCTGAGGACGCAGGCAGTGTGTGGAACAGGGTCGGGGTTAAAAATACTGCGTAATATATACAAACGTGTGCTTTCTCTTTGACTACGACTCCCTGAAGCGATCTCAAGGCCTCTTTGGCAGAAGTTCGTTCCCCAAACCTCTCAGTCCACCCATCATCAGCTATTCGAGGCATGTTAGAAATGCATGCTTCTGGCATCTCCGGAGAACCAAGTGGAACAAACTCCAGCCAAGTCGGACATTTTTTTCCCTCTCTATTTGGGTTATTACTGGGAGAAAATGACAACTTTCAAACAGACCTTGGCCTGTGTGTTGGAAGGCAGCACAGGTCCGGCCGCGCTGTGATGCTTGGAGCTGAACGACGAGCCCTTATTGAATTTCATACAAGGCCACAAATCTTATATCTGCTGGACGTGTGTCTGTTTACAGTACGGTTTTTATACTTTCTGGTTCTATAGTGCGTAGTATACCCTGATGTACCCTGATCCTGACACCTAAACAGTCAAGCAGACGGTTAATCAGTGTCAGTCTAACACCTAACCAATACTGAAAGAAGTGTAAATTCTTCCCCTGGTGCACTTTTGGAACTCAAAACCTGTTTTTTTTTCTTATTAACTTGAAGAGAAAGTGATGGAAGAACTGTGTGTGGCTGTTATAGCTATAGAACTACAGTTTACTAGATGCCTGTAACTTTGTTCACGTGGAATATAATTGCACACTCATAAGTGTGTATATATGTGAATTTTGGAATTAACTTAAATTTATACACGTTATCGTGACGTGCGCAGAATGAAGGTGTGGGATCAAGTGAACTAATGATTTTTTCAAGGTCAATTTAAATTTCAAAGTAGCATATCTTCTCTTCCCGTGGATCGATTGTGATGAAACAAATCCTATGTGTTACCTCAATCTCGGCCAAATACACCTGTCAAAACACCATTAAAATTTATTTAGAAGTTTTTATGTGATGGGTGCACAAACAAACAAACAGACAGACAAAAATTCCAAAAACTGGATCTTGATGTGTTCTATTACTCATCTTACGTCACCCTAAACAATTTTTTTTTTTTTTACAAATTTCTTTAATTGCCAACTTTACAGTTTTATTTTATGTATAGATGGTACTAGAAATAGATAAAAGCTTTAATTCTTATGGGGTGTAGCAGTAATTCACAACACCAACTGGATTATTCCTTACAAGTTCAGTGAAATGCTTTCTCCTGCAGATTACCCACTCCATAAACACGCCGTTTATTAACATCTTACACACAGTACACTACAGCAGGTTTATAGTCATTATACTAAATTAAAAAAATAGATTTTGTCTTTTGGATATGGGAAGGCACACGTCAAGACTCTTCTTTCTCTTAATGAGGTGTTGCAATAAACAGGCATCTGGTTCGAGGCTATTTTTAGGCCAGTGAGGAAATATTTTTCAGAGGACACCATAAAGAACTTCTATACAGTAGGTTGCTTTGGAAATGGAGTCGAGCAAGTTCTTTACGTGTAAATGTATTAGATCAAAGAGAGAAAGCGGTGAAGACAAGAATCGTTTGAAGAAATGCAGACACAACCAGGAAAGCTCGATCTCATCTGAAGCTTCTGTGACAGTATATCCAACAGTGCAGGGATTATAGTTTATATATGACTCGATGCCTTAAAAATAAATACAGGAAACAGTTTGTATGCAGGAACCACCAGGATAGAGTAAGGAGGAGCCTCAAGGCAAGTTCAAGAGCTTGTGGACCTCAAGATAAAAGCAGGAGAACTATCAACCTCAAAAATAAATCAGGAGCTTGAAGATCTTAAAATGCTTTTATACCTAATCTTTACAAGCCTGTATGGCTCAAGAAAAAAAGAGAAACTTGTACATGTCAGGACAAGGCCAGGAACTTGATGACCTTAGGACAGAAGAAGATTGTAGAAGATTGTAAGAGGAGCAGGAGCATGTAGACCCCACAAAAATAATCAAGAACTTGTAGACCACACGGGTTCAGCAGACACTTGTGGATCTTTGGATGGGTTCAGAATCTTTTAGATCTCAGGATCAAGCAGGAACCTGAGATCCAATTAATGGAAGCAGGAACATATAAGGATGAGAACAGAACATTGTACTGTATGATTATTAGAATGAGAGTAGGAGTTTGCACTCATCAGCATGACGCAGGAGCATTTAGACATTTAGGCAACCCAAAGATGAGGACAGGAACTTGTCATGCTGAAGCTGAAAGTTCTACAGTAGCTTGTAGAAGAGCTTAAACATCAGCATGTTCTTTTGTAGACCTCAACCCCGGAACATAAGTTTGTAGACCTATGGCTCGGTTCTAGCTAGTAAACATTTGTGGTCGTCTGTACAGTATGTCATGAATTTCATACAGAATGCTGTAGACCTTCAGATGAGAGCAGGAACCTACAGTCCTTAAGATAAGTATCTCATGATTGGTGAAGTGAAAGATATGAGAGTATGGTGGTGGACTGCTACTTCTCACAGACATTAAAACTGAAGTGGCAGTGTGTGAATTACTGCTCTGGTGTTCTGTATATTCACACAGGAAACACTGAACATGACAAGCAACATGGTGAGGAAACGCAGAACCGCCGTAGCCATGAACCTGCCGAAGTCACCTACAGTTAAGAGGCTGTAAACCAGGTGAGCAAGCTTATTCTAGCGTCTCCCATTCCTAATACTGGATATATCAACATTGTACAAAGTTATGTACAAACATACAAAACTTTCAGGTTTAGGCCACGCCCACTTTGAATACAAGATAAGGAAATTTGGAGTGACTAAAAGACACTTGTGTCTTTGTGCTACAACCATAGTACATATAACCAGTACAATTACTACTTTTACTGCTACTAATAATAATAAGAATTCCTCTAGATGCATAATAATCAAATCCCATGATACAGTCTGGGATTTATCTGGGCAGTGGTGGCTCGAACAGTTCGGGCTGTAGGTTGCTGGCTTTCTGATTGGAGGGACGGGGTTTCAAGCCCCAGCTCAGCCAAGTTGAGGCCTCCTTGAGAAGGCCCATAACCCTCTCTGCTCTAGAGGTGGTGTACAGTATCCTGACTTATCCTGCGCTCTAACCAGCTCCTTAACTCGGGTATGCGAAGTAGTAGTAGTCCCCGACTTACGAACATTCGAGTTACGAACGTCATCTTTCATGTCTAATAGTCGGGGTAAACTGGGGAAAACTCAGCTTAAATTTACACACCTGGCATTCGAGCATTGACATATTGGTTGTCATATTCTTGTGTTGCTGTTTCTTTGTCCATTTACAGTATCTTACATATTACTGTACATAATCATAATTTTTCAACTTTTATTTCACTTGCTATTTTATTTCTTGTGCCGTCTTACTTGACATACAGCACCTTGGTCGGAGTGAGTTGTATAAAATGTTTGCTTCAATCTTATAAAACCAAAGGACTTACTGTATACTGTACTACATGGCAGATCAGTGGACTTCCAAGTTAATACATCGATCTATTATCTAGCCGTTATCCTGGGAAGCATCGTGGGTGGCCTGGAGCCTATCCTAGCCAATCTTGGGGCACAAGGTGGGGTACACCAAGCACACACACACACATACACATAATTTCATCCTGCGGGCATTTTCTATTGGATATGCATGGATATTAGCCTACACTGTATGTCTTTGGACTTTTGGGTACAGCACAGTGAGAACAAACAAACATTGCAACACAGTAGAAAAAAAGTGCAAATCGAAACGAACCCCCAACTCTGGAGGTGCCAGGTCACACTGCTAACCAGAAAGCACCGTGCCACCCTTTTACAGCACATTCTGCATTTACGTCCTGCTTAAACACTGCATACAATTTCTCAGAAGTACTACAGTAAGCGTGTGTGGGTGTCGGGGGGGGGGGGGGTGCTTGGCTGACCCGGACAAGGCGGTGTTCAGGTGCTCTGTGTTCAGTGACGAGCTCTGAAACGTGATCCTGTAAATCCAGCAGGGATTCCCAGTGTGACCCCCGTGAGACTGCCAACAGTAACACTTTCAGCTTGTAAGGACGTTATTACAGTTATTATATCGGGGTTTGGTGAGGCCTGAACGGAATCTCCTAATTGATTTTTTTTTTATTATTTCTCTCTCACACTCTTTTTCCCAATGATTTATTTATTTTTTCGGTTCATAATCCGCGTGAGACCGAAGCAAGGTGTCATTTACGTGAACACTTCAAAGCCAACCGGTTTGGCAGCGGATTCTCAGCCACTGAATAACGTGATTGATATAAGTCTCGGTTCACAATGGAGCACTTGAGTGTGTGTGTGTGTGTGTGTGATCATTACCGTGAATGCAGGGCCTGCTTACTATGCTTAACTGCTCTATTAAATAAATGGCCACTTAATATCTTTGGCCTGCCACGGAGGTAAATTGCTCTCAGAGCTCCAGTATGTAACACTCGCTTACTCGTATGCGGCATAATCATGCGTTTATTCACATGCACTAATGCGTGAAAGATTATATTCCCCCAGCCACACGTGTACTCATGCACGGAGAAATGTATGGACTATTTCACGTTTAAAATCATCAGCATCATTATGCTGTATGCGTTATAAAATAAAATAAACTTTGAGTATTTGCAAGGGTTTTTTAACGCCTTACTGTTTCACACACAGTTTATTATTGTATGCAAAATATTCTTTACAAAGGCATAATGATATTGAAAATGAGGCAACTCAGCAGAAATCTTTCGTTGTCAAAATATTATGATGCTAATTTGGCAATGACACAGACAACGTAGCAAAGACTTTGGTATCAGGTTGTTTTTGAAAAATTATGAAATGATGTTGAAACAATGTTGACTATATGATGATGGGATAACGCTGATAAAACGCCCCTAACACAATATTGAGAAAACGACTTCAAAGCAATATTCATACCAAACTTATAGCCTGAGCAACAGCAATTTAACTAAGGAAAGCAGCTACAGTAAATGGGTAAACAACAACAACAACAACAAAACGCTTAATGTCTGAGAGTTTGGACACGGTGCAAACATCATATTACAGCAGGGTAATCTGAGAGCGAACGCGCACCTCCTGGTAATATGAAACAGAAATGAAATAGGCAGACAAGTCACATGCAATCCTAAGAGATGCATGACATGAGACACACACACACATGGGGGGAATTCACTCAGACCATTTTGCATAAAGTAAACAAACATGGCGACATTCAAGGAGCTTCCATGTCGACATATGAGATAGTACTTCTCTAGTACTTATCTCCTGCTAAGTGGCCGTTCTAAAATCTGTTAGGGCCCTGGGCAAACATTCGCAGGGGGCCACTTTTACCAGGTTGCATCATCATTATCTTATAAATAATAAATGAGTCTGGGCTGGCGCCCCAAAGAGTTGTCTGACTTGCCAGTTTGCATATTTTGCATGCATATTTGTCACCAACATGTGTACGGATATATCTAAATTTGTCATGCTACCTTTAACATGAATGCTGCATCTGGGAGGGACGTCGCATTAATTACTGGAAATAGCTACGCATCAAACGCATGCAGGATGCGCAAGGCAGCCATTAAGCAAGTATATTTCTACCCATAGATGTTCCTAACATCAGTGTATTTCCTTAATTCCTCAAATTTTTAAATTCCCAGTAGTTCTCTGTTAAGTTACAGATGAATGTCACACCTACATGACATTATACATGACTCCTATATGACATTCTTCTTCCTACATAGCACGTAGCACTGTCACCTCGCACCTCCAGGGTCCGGGTTCGATTGCATGTTGTCCCCGTGCTTGATGGTTTCCTCCGGGTACGGGTAGATTAGGCTATTTGGTGTTCCCAAATTGCCGTAGTGTGCCCTGTGATAGAGTGGCACCCTGTCCAGGGTGTAGCCCACCTCGTGCCCTTAGTTTCCTGGGCTGGGATAGGCTCGCAGCCCTCTGTGACACTGTATACAGGATAAAGTGATATAGACAATGAGTGAGTGATTAAGCTTCCTTAATGAGCGTTAGCATTGCTAGCGCTACTCAAAATGTGCTAATTTAACAGGTAATGATTTTTTATGCTTTTTGATTTACAAATGTAAATTATTACTGAAGTGTGCCATTTAACTTCTTGGCTAGCATAACAATAATACGTAGCTATAGTAATACTGCTAACATTAAAGCGTTCATAAATGACCAGGCTAGGCTAAAAAATATATACACAGATTGATTGTCAATGGGTTTTTTTTTTTACTTTAAAAGACATCAGGATATAAAATGGAATACATTTTACTATAACTTTTTGGGTTTCTTTAAACAGAATAAACGGCAGAATTGCGTAATCAGCCAGGTAGTTAAATGTCATGATCTGACCGAACTCCAGGTCAGAGTTTGATTTTAAACATCCAGCTGAATGTTCTCCTGGTCTTCGCTCCCTAAAGAGACATCGTCCATTCCGCTACTATCCCTCAGCATGCCTAAACCAGATGTTCAAAACACGTCTCTCTCTCTCTCTCTCTCTCTCTCTTTATATCCGCCTCTTGTGCACCGAGGTATGGAAAGTATTTGCCACGCTCCTCTGAGGGCCGTGCAGATGGAACACACAGGCGGCTAAAGTGGGTCTCGACTGAGAGGCAAGATGAAGAGATAACCGTGAGAGAGAAAGACGTTGGAAAAAGCAGGATGTTGGATGGACAGCAGAGGTGTCAGCATTATCACAACAAAACACACACACACACACACACACACACATCATGCAAGCTTAGCATTACCATCAAACCTCTTACTATCACTAGAGTCCATATAATATACCACTATTGCATACATACTGTACATACTATATACATGCTATGAAGGACGTTCGAGTCAAACCAGGACTTTTGAGACTAGTACATAATTATTTGTATACTAACAGCTCATTCACAGGCATTTTTATAACCAATGGTTTACATAAACAAATGCTAATAATAATAAACACATTCAAATCATTCTACTAATAAACCAAGAAAAATGCTCAAATAAAGACTTAAATAAGCAAATATACTGGAGTATTGTTAATTTTTTAGGAAGTGTTGACATCAGACTTTGGCCACGTTGATTTTCACTAATTTTATTCATTAAATAGAGCAATAATAATAATAATAATAATAATAATAATAATAATAATAATAAAACTATCCAGCTGACTAATATTATACGCTAATATGAGTAGTGCTCAAGTCAGAACTGGGACTTTTGACTTTTATGCAGAATAACAGAACCCATTTATTTCTCTATATGATCGCCTGCTACACAATAGTTTTCTCAGTATGTCAGGGTCGGGATCAGATTGCCTGCTTTATGTCTGGCCTCCCAGGAACTCCTTTAATGGCCCAACCATGTGAAAACGGCTTGGAGCGAGGTCAGGACTGTATAGGGGATATAACAATACAGTAATTACCAGCCGAGTTCCTGCAAGTGGTGTTGGTGAATGATTGCGTGTACAGTTCCCATTGAGTCTCTTCTGCATTCACGGACGTCCTGCCTTGTTTAAAACGTTCGCACCTTGTTTAAATGTGTAACTGCAGTGAAGAGTCTCATCACCGTACTATTCTCCTGTAAACATCAATCACTGTTACGCCTTTGTTCGTCAAATATTGCATCGCAAGTCCCGGTTTGACTTGAACGCCCCTCATACAGTATGTGTAAATGCAGGATGCATACTACATATAAATTCGACAGGGTATTAACAACTGATCCAACGAGGTGATGTGATGAAGCCTGGACCAAAGTGGAGTTACTGTAACCATGCCAACATTCATTCATTTCCAATAAAAGCATGCCTTGACAACAGGTTTCCATTCTTTCAAGAAATCGTCACCAAACCAATGATTACATCATATTTAAGAAGATCTTCTGCTATGCATGTGCCAGTACTGTAAGTTGTTACGGTAGAAACACTAACCTAAATCTAAGCCATGTTATCCACATGTCCTGTTTTTATTGACACTATAGAATGGTGGGAAAGCTTCTATGAGAATACGATGTCAGAGTTTAAACAATATGAAACTCTAGATTGTTTGTAAAGGGTTGATTTGTTTCCTTTTACATATTCTGGTTCGATTCCCACCTCGGATCTGTGTGCATGGAGTTTGCATGTTCTCCCCGTGCTTGGTGGGTTTCCTCCGGGTACTCCAGTTTCCTCCCACAGTCCAAAGACCTGCAGATTGGACTAACTGGTGTTCCCAAATGGCCCATAGTGTGTGAATGAGAGTGTAAGTGTGTGTGTGTGTGTGTGTGTGTGTGCTCTGCGATGGATTGCCACCCCCTTCAAGGTCTACCCCACCTCGCGTCCTGGGATAGGGTCCAGTCCCTCCATGGTCCTGTGTACAGGATAAAGCGGTGAATACGTTAGTGAGTGAACATACACACGCATAAATGTACCGCCGATCAACCGACTAAACAACGGAGAATATGATGCAAAAGGAAGAACGAGTGTGTGTGCGGTTACAGAACCTTCTCGTGACTCCTTCAGCACTTTTAAGCTAGTCTTTTAAATTGACTGGAAAGTATCATGGGCAGAACAGTGGAGGAAAAACACCAGTTCCTATGACGATGTATTTATTTATTTACTTACTTACTTATTTCGAGCGTCTCTGTGAGTACAGTGTAAGAGCAACAAGACTTTTAAATTGAGTATGTTTTCCCGCTTTGCTGGTCTGACTCTTTTTGTTATAAGGTTTATAACCTGGGCCTGTTTTCTCTCGATCTGCTCTAGTTTTCCAAGCGAGAACTGATGTAGAATTGGTGTCATTCAATGGATTTTTAGCTCGAGCGAAGGATTCAAGTAGAGTCATTTACAAATGTAGGAACCCTTAACTACAGTACATAAAGAACCGTTTCTCCACTCCGAGAGCCCTCCGCACATTGGGAGAATTTCTTTAGACAGCGCGTCTGTTTTAGCACACCCGCCCCCGAAGAGAGGGAAAAAAAAATACATGAAATATGGTGCTGCTGAAACGTTCCCTGGGTAAAGAATCGCCTGGGTAATTTTGTTTCGCTGATGAATGGATCGTCTTCCTCGTTCACATTCACCCTGCCAGAATCAGCTGCGAGAAGACGAAAGACGTAGCCGCAGCCGCGATCGGTCTTCCTACACACCCGCGCAGTGACAGTATTAGTCAAAGCTACAGTCAAGAATTTCACAATAACAATGAAACTCATCTCTGCTTTTAATCAGGGGCGGAATGAAAGCGGATTTTTGCGACATGAAGAATCATTTAAAAGATTTAAATCGGTTCGTCGTATTTGTTTTGTTTACCACAACTATTTTGAAAAATGAAAAAAAAAGAGGAGAACAAATCTAAGTTTACTCATTAATAAACTTTGGGATGAACCATGGGAGTTCGAGGGCAGGATTACTCTATACATACAATGGTTTGCATATTTCCGTTCGTGAATTCCAGGTTTTATGGATTGATTAAAGTTTCAAAGTGACTCATTCATAATGCAGCGGTCGTGCTTTTAGACGTCCAACAAACAAATGTACTGGTTAGCAAACAGTTACATTGTATGAAGGGCTTGTAAAGAGATTTTTCATGAATGAGGGCATGAAAGCGATTGACATTTACAAAAGTCTTCAAGCACAGTACGGTGATGAGACTGTTGACTGAGACATTTGAATGGTGCAAACGTTTTAAAGAAGGCTGTACGTCCATGAATGACGAAGACGCGGAGCCCGCTGCACGTGAACATTCAGTGAGTGGAACAACTGATTCTTGAACAGAATCGACAGATAACATGTCGCCTGTGTGTCTGTCTGTGGGAACTGAACACACAATCGTTCACCAACACCACTTGCAACGTACAGGTACTCAGCTCTACCCTCGCTCCAAGTCATTTTCACATGTTTGGGCTGTTAAAGGAGTTCCTGGGAGGCCAGCGTTTCAGACATGAAGCAGGTAATTCGATAGAAAACTTTAGAGCTTGATGATGTCCAAGCATGGTGGCATGGTGGTGTAGTCGTGACTGTCGCCTTGCACCTCCAGGGTCCGGGCTCGATTCCCTTCTCTGTTTGCATGTGCTTGGTGGGATGCAGGTAAGGCTAATTGGCGTTCCTAAATTGCCCGTAGTGTGTGTGTGCCCTGCGATGGATTGGCACCCTGTCCAGGGTGTACCTCACCCGGTGCCCTAAGACTCCTGGGATAGGCTCCAGGCCCCTGTGATCCTGAATACAGGATAAAGCGGTATAGAAGATGAGTGAGTGAGTAAGTGAGTGTGTATCCAAGCACTAGTGAAACACTGGGATAAGTGCATTAGTGTGGCAGGGGATTATGTTCAGAAATAAAGGGAGATTTTTTTTTACTCTCATCTTTGTGTATATCTGTTATTTTGTACAATCAAAAGTCCTGCTTTGACTTGAACACCTCTCATATTATATCAATCAGCTAGCTAGATTTTGTTTTTCAACTCTATGCAATGAATGTAGTTTAGCAAAAATCAATGTGGCCAACGCATTCTGTAAAAATTAAACAATTACTCCAGTTTATTTGCTTAGTTATTTATTTATTTGTTTATTTTAGCCTTTTCCTTGGTTCAATAGTAGCATGTTTCGAATGTGTTTATTATCATTAGCATTAGCTTATGTAGATTACTGTTTATAAAAATCCCTGTGAATGAGCTGCTAGTATACAAACAATTATGTACTAGAAGTACTTCTATGTACTTCCTGATTTACATTGGTTTGACTTCAGTTAAAACCACATTCTGATCTCTCCCTAAGATAGAATATGTGATTAAACTAGTCTAAGCGATGATATTTAGCATTATCATTAGCACTCATCGTCTATACCGCTTTATCCTGTGTACTGGGTCATGGTGGGCCCGGAAGCCTATCCCAGGAGACTTAGGGCATAAGGCAGGGTATACCCTGGACAGGGTGCCAATCCATCGCAGGACACACACACTCACACAATCACACAATCACACATTACAGGCAGTTTGGGAACGCCAATTAGCCTAATCTGCATGTCTTTGGACCGTTTGGGAAAACCCACCAAGCAGGGGTAGAACATGCAAACTCCATGCAAACAGAGACGGGAATCAAACCCTGGATTAGATGCATCATGGATATACACCATGCTGCCGATTAGTAGGTCATGTCCATGAAATGAATCTTCTACTTATGATATTTTTAATGATGATGGGTTTTTCTGGCAGCAACCTTGTTCTGTATGAAAAGGAAAGTATTCAGCATTGTAAGCAGTCACGCTAAATGCTTTTCATTTTGAAGGAATCAAGTTAAAGAAGTCACTAATGCTGCAGTAGAAGGGATTTGAAATAACTAAGACAATTTATGGGATTTAATTCTGGTTGCTGAAAGCACTCCATAGACTATGCAAAAAAAAAAAAAAAAAAAGTGAGGAAAGAAAGAGAACACCGCAAAAATGTTAAATAACCAAATAATTCACCATCTGCCATGTTACTGGCCAGAATTTTTAACTTACAGACATAGAAAGTGATGTGTTATGGCACAATTTGTAATGCGTCGCCTGCTCAGCATCTATAATAGCCCATAATTTAAACTTCAATGCTTACGGATCTGTTAGTCCAGCAACGCAACGAAAAAAAAATTAAATCTCTTCTGAGTAGTGTGTCGAGTGTTTGAGTAGGCCTGTCTATTAAGCTGTCACCGAACTTGCTGTTTTGAGCAAAATGTACTTATTTCACAGTAGTTATTCTAGCAGCGTCTTTATGGTGCTGTCAGAGCTGTCAGTAAGACCGCAGAACAACACTAACTGCTGGAGAAAGAGAGCGAGAGGACAAGCCGAACTGACCGGTGCTCGCTCGCACACGTTCCGCCTGTGAGGCAGTTGGAAAAACATGCAGTCGTGCAGCTGCATCGCTGAATGCAGGTAACATGGACGTATTTGGCTTTAAAACGGTCTTTGGCAGCTCCTGGTTAGGTAACGTCTCAAGACGCGGTGTGGACTGATTTTTCACAGATGGCCTCGTGTTCCTGCGCTGCCAGCGCCATTTCAACCGCACAGCTGAATAAAGCGCCTACTGAATGACGGTCACTTATTTTCCAGGACACTCTTTTATCACAGATCATGTATACTGTATACTGTACTGTATGTGAGTACGATATATAGAAAAAAAAGGCCATGCAACATACCATAATAGGCCAAATAATTGTTTGGAATGACATCCAAGGTTACTCATGGCGGGATCCTGAAGATTTTAGCAAACTGAAAACTTCTTATGAAAGCATAGTGAGTGCTGAGCAATCAATTAATGTCTTATTAGTATAGCAATTCTGTGCATAGAATTTATATACTGTATTTTTAACTCACATGCTTGCTATTTGAGGATTGTTTCTTCAGCTTTAATCTATAAAAGGAAATAAACGAATAAGGAAGATTCATAACAAAAGATAAACTTTAAACGTCACGGTAAGAGTATCAGTTATGTAACTTAATCATATATAAAAAGTCTTAAACCAGAATAACAGAATACAGTTATGAGATTTAAAAACTATTTTTACAGTATGTCTCTATATAATCCCCTGCTACACTAATGCACTTATCCCAGTGTTTCACTAGTGCTTGGACACCATCAAGGTAGAAAGTTTTTTTCAGTACGCCGGAGCCATGACCAGTGTGCTTACTTCATGTCTGAAACACCGGCCTCCCAGGAACTCCTTTAAACATATGGAAATGGCTTGGAACGAGGTCAGGACTGTACGGGGGATGTGGCAATACCTCCCAGACTGGTTCCTGTAACATGCAAGTGGTGTTGGCGAATGTTTGTGTGTCTATTAGTTATCTATTGATCTTAAAGGATTAGGGGTTTCACTCGCTGAACGTTCACATCAGTGACTGCGGTGGGTAACGAGCACCGTTCAAATGTTTTACTGAGAACATGCAAACTCCACACACATGGGACCAGAGGCGATACCTGAACCATCAATGCTGTAGATTCAAGTTGACAGTGCTTAACACTAAGCCACCATGCTGCCTGGTTACATAATGATTGTATACAATGAAAAATACATATTAATAATTTCCATTTAAATAAATATTTTTTATTTTCGTACCATCAGGATATTTCAACCCAAAAACTGGCTGCCTCTGCCAGGAGGTCCAAAATTGGCCCTGGCTAGAGATTTCGACAAGATGTTTTCCAACTGAAGCACATTTTAAGTTGTGAGTGTACTTATCATCTGACCTTAAAATATCACTTCCTGTGTTATTCTTTTTAAATATTGGTGTTTGATACACAAAACCATAAACTTTAAGTTTAAAGAATTACAGTAACTGTGGGTCTGGAGCAAGCTTCTGCTGGAGTCAAACCTTGCGTTGGGGCAAGTTCAACCATTGTTTCTCGTGTTTGGTAAGATGATGGATTATCTCCAATAAACAATGTCAGGAAAAGCTGTCAAGACCATTTACAATCATTGGAACAGTTGGTTTTTCCATGTGGTCTTGAGAAGTTAAATGTAAAATAAGCCAAATTGCCACAGCTTAAAAGATGGAACATTTTGTGGTTTTACTTGTGTATTTAACAGTGGCAGGTTTCATTTCCAAAGGCCTCAATTCTTCTTAATCCTCATACTCAGTTTATCCCTACTTTGGTCATAATTTTATAAAGTCTGTATTCTGATTGGTCAAAGGTGTTAGTTAGTTTTCTAGAACAGTGGCTCCGACAGGACCGCAATCTCTAATGCAAATCGCAGGCTTATAAAACATGTCCTTAAGTGTGTGTGTGTCTGTTAATGCTCCAGCTGAAATTCTCCTTAGGTCATTTTTTTCACCCCTCAATGTCCCTCATTTTACTCCTCCTCCAAATGCACTGTTTCAGTGTTTATGTAAATGAGCTACTCCTAAGCCACACCCCCCAGAGAGCAGCAGAGTTAAGCAATAAACTCTCTTATTTGAGATCACAAGAGGTGAAAAAAATCTAATTGTCATGTGTAAGCCAAAACAAAAATAGAAAAAGGACAAAACTGGGATTTTTTTTTCACACTAAAAATGACTTAAGCTATTTTTTTTTGTATAATAGATAACCTTTAAATGAAACTACAACAAAAGAGTCAATCGTGATGTGTTCGTCTATAATACAGAAAATATTTTAAAAATGTCTTAAAAACAATTTTGGGTGATTTAGGGCCTGTCCACATGGAGACGCGTTTCGCTGTATCCGTATACATTTTTTATCGTATTGGCGTTTCGTCCACACGGATCCGGCTTTTTTTGGAGACTGAAACCGCTATTTACTTTTTGAAACCGGGTCCCAAAGTGGATAAATCTGAAAACGCACCCTTGCGTCTTCGTGTGTACGGCCAATCCGTATATTTTGTGAAACGATGATGTCATCACATCACGTGTCGGCTGCGTCACACGTAACAGCAACAACAACAATGGCGGACTACATGATTGTGTTCGTGTTGCTACAAAGCCTACTAGCTTTATTACAGCAAAATCTATTGCTTCTATGCAACTGTTATGAGCAACAAGCGATAATGGACAACACCATTTTGGTTCGTGTACAGCGCGCAAGGTTATGCGCATCCTCAAAGTCTTCTTCTCCGTGTATAGTGTATCTCTATGGCAGAATCACAGCGCCCCATACTGGTCTGGCATATATACTACACCGTTTTCAGTGGTTTCGTGTGTACGCAGATATTTCTTGAGACGACGCCGTGTTCACGAAAAAAAATGATCGGATAGGGAACGCACCGGCTTCGTGTGGACAGGCCCTTAGACCTCCATTACCGTTATGTCATTCGTTTTGCATAAGCAATTATAATATATTGCCTTAATATAATTTATCTTGCGAAATTCGAAATGTACTTTAATTCCACATATTTCTCTTCATATATCCTTTTTCTATTCACAGGGAGAGGTGCATGTTTGGAGATTCCTTCTATTTCCACCACTCTCCAAAGTTCTGTGTCTAATTCTCAAGGCCTCTTGGCTCTTTTGGTTCTACTGGAAACCGATACCTTATTTATGCTGCCTGCACTAAATTGTATAACAGTTATAGTAATGTATTACTATTTAGATTGCACAATTAAATGAATGTCCTATTGTTTTATGTATGTATATAATCAGAAAACTGGAACACCTCCTATTTTCTTTCTTTTTATCTTGATGCTCTTTTGAAGAGGTGCCAACAGCTAGTGGTTGTTTGGACATTCCCCACCCGGACTGTAGAGACCGGCATCTGATCCTCAAAACATCCTGGCTCTTCTGCCACTCATCTTTTAGCGCCGGCAGCCAAATCAAACAGGCCCGAGGCAGCTGAGCACAGCGAGATAGAACCTCCCAGATTTTTTTCCACATCCACCATGCCGCCAGATCAAATATTGTACACAGGGAAAAGGGACTCATCTTCCAGGGGAATTTTTGGGAGAAAAAATGCTTTAAGGAGGTGACTGGGTTCGAGAGAGGTAAGATCAACGAAATGGTCCAATCAACACTCTGTCAGTGCTCTTCCGGGAGATGTCTGCTCCCACGGCGAGGAGATGAAGAGTGGATGTAAAAAATACAGAGGATCAAAGTGAGTTGGAAAAATTAATTTAGACGTAACTGTCGTCTGAATGAGAAATGGCCATGTTCAGGGATCCTCTGTTGACCACTAACTCATCTGTCAGCACTCATTCTAAGGCTTAAACACTCCATTAGCTAGGTCTATTCATCTGCAGTACTCTGTGAAGTCAGGTTATCTGTTCAATAGAAGCTGACTAGAGCATGCTAAATAATGTTAGATCACCCAAGCCTTGGCGCAGCCTTTACCCTATATTTTCGACATCCCCACATCGTTGCATTTACAATATCTTCTTTCAAAGAGAATAGGATGGCAGACCACAAGCCGCCTCCACCCTCAAACCAGCTGCTCAAACTGGGTAACTCAATCCCCACTATCCCCGGATGACTGACTCTGAAGAGACGCAAACTACGAAGCCAATCCCACAGAGGTAATAGGACGTCTGAAGATGGAAGGTGACTGAACACAAAGTATGTGATCAAGTGGGACAGTTGAATCTAACATTACTTAAGGAACCAACAGTGCCTTTCTCGCTCTCAACCTTCCAGTCACAAGTGGAGAAACTTAATTATAATCTGCTTTCAGTAACTTTGTGGGGCACCTTTGAAACATGGGACCACTATTATGTTCCCGTACACATATTCAGGTTCATCGTGGATTATGGGGACAAAAAAATAATAAATTGTGCTTTGTGTTAAACTTGGTGCAAAGTGGACACATTATGAGTTAATTATTCTGCATGTACACTGAAAAGGTAGTTGTAACCATACATACACCTGTGATCCTTAGAGACATTAGTGCAAATTGGGGAGCACATCAAAAAGGTCAGGGTTGTGTGGTGAAGCACATGTCCCTTAATACACATCTCAAGGTTTCCTTGGTTTGTCCATCTGGAAAAACTTTTAAAGGTTCCCCACTTTGTGAAACCTTAAAACAAATAGTTTACATTTTAGTTTACAGGATCTTTTTTAAGCACCTTTTTGGAACAGTATGCACTACAAACCCCATAACATCTGGTTCTTACTCAAAACTGTTTGGGATATTTGGTTTCTTAGAAAAGCCTTAATTTTTCCATATTCTTCTGACTTTAGTTTGTTGCATAAGATTTAATTTTAAAGTTATTGATCGCCCCTTTAACCCAGTGTTGTAATGTAAAACAAAATAATGTTAAAATGAGACAAGAAGGATTTTAACTACCAAACACGCTGACTTTAACCCATTTGAAACTGGGTATTCTATTTGACAGCTTGATCACATCTATCCAATTAAGAATCTTCTCTTTTCCCACAATTAGCTTAGAAACACAAACTCAGCTCATTTTCGTGGTCAGGCAGAACACTGCAGTCAAGGTTGTATTTCACCATAAGAGGCTGGAGGTAAATGTTCTCCTGGACCACTGGAAGCTGGTTGCAGAGTTTCAAGTTGCCCAGTGTGGTAAAGCTCTAAAGAAAAGACGCTTTCTCCAGCTCTTTTGGCTGTAATGGAGTCCTCGCCAGAAACACTTACTCTACACATTCATCACAAGACTGTCACAGCCCTCGAGCAGCTGCCACTTGCTCTGACAAAACCCACAGAGAGGGGATACACTCACCCGAAAATAAACACCATAAAGCTTCGTGTTTGTGCATGTGTATGAGGGGGCGAGAAATATGAACAATCACAGCTTTGTGATAACACACTAAAGAAATAGAAGCAAAGTTGTTGGTTGTTTTTTTTTTCTTCCAGGGTCTCTGAGTACACAGTCAAAAAATTCCCAAAACTGCAATGTAGCATCTCCATAAATCATCGGCAAGGATGAAAGAGAGCATTGCTGAACAAGACATTGAGCAGTTTGCAGGGGTTTTTTTCATGCCATGGGATGATTGGCATTAGAAAAGCCATTAGAAAAGCTAAAGCTATAGACAGCCCCAAAATAGAAGCCTGTACCTGTTTAAGCAAAACACTGTCAGTCAGAACTCATACATACACAACCTGGCAGTTTCACTGCTCAGAACGTTGCAGATACCACATGGCCTCCAGCAGCGTCGGCAATTACAGTGATTTATAGTGTTAAAGCTGTGGCTAAAGCTAGCTAAGACCTGCTGGATACGTTTCATTATGGCATCAAGCATGATGATGATTTATGGTCTAATCAACACAATCAGCAACGGTGCTTGTGCCCGGTGAAACGTGTCACACTTTATGTCTGTTTGAGGGACTAAACCGATTAAAACTCATGTTTTAATAACTAACATTAACTAACCTGTCATGATTTCTGGGAGTAAGTCATATTCCTGAGTGTTTATAATATTTACTGCTAACTTCATCTAGTTCATTAAAGTACTGTACATAGGATTTAGAATTTTTATTGCTTCATGCTGGTCTTCCATCAGTTATGCTGGTTCACCAGCTAAACCAGCACCAGACCAGCACTAACCAGTATAAATCATGCTGGTCTATGCTGGATTTTTCAGCAGGGTATCCAGCTCGTCACAGCTAGTTAGCTAGATTATCAACTAATCCGCCAGCTAGCAAAGATAAGTTGACCTGGCAGGATTTTATGAAAGGATTTCTGATCGTAAATTAAACAAATAGTTATGACTTTTCAAAAATCTTCAAGAGGTGTCAAACCGTGCGCCTTATTTGGAAACGGGGTGCTATTTTTTTTAAGGGGTGGGTGGTTAATTGCCCCCGCAGGGCACAGACTTAACATTGATTTAACTGTGGAACCGACTGTCGTAGAGACACGGGGCAAAGCTCATTTAACTCAGACAATCAATCACTCTTTTGCATTTATCATCATGCTCATAAGCCACGCCCCCTAGCACCCTCATTAGCATGCTGTTAGCATGATGCTAACACGCTTAGCATTTTGCTAGCATGATGCTAACAATATTAGCATGTTGCTAGCATTATGCTAATTTCATCAGTACATTGCTAGCATGATGCTAATGCTATTAGCATGTCGCTAGCATTATGCTAACTTTAGTGGCATTTCGCTAATAACATGTATAGAATCTTCCTAGCATCATGCTAGTGTAATTAGCATGATGTTTAGCTGATTAGCATGTTTCTATCAACATCTTTTAAAAATTCACTAACATGATGCTAGGATCCCATTGTCATAGAGATTTGGGGGCCCAGAGTTTTGCCACGGCAAGCACCACTCACATTTTCTTCAGGAAATGTACCTCTCTAGTTGACATTTATATTTTCATTGCTAACACTATCCAGGGAGTCACAGTAACAAGTAGCTAGATTATCAACTAATCAACTAGCTAGCTAAGATCAGGTAAACTGACAGGATTTCTAAAGATATTCCTATAAGTTACAGTTCTGTTGCTAGCAGTACTATCAATTAGCATGATTTCTGGGAAGAATTGGAAGCCATATTTACAGTATAATGAATAATCATATGTCATAAAAACAAGAGCTAGCTAAGCTAAAAATAAGGATCAGACAATGTTTCTGAGAAAATCATTTACATATGTTCATAGTTTTCTCTGCTACTTTTATCCAGTTAGCAAATGGCAGCTAGCTTTAGAGGATTTGTGTGTGGGATTTTAAGTCATATACATAAATGTTTATTATATAAACATTATATAACACTAGCTAGTTAGTTGAGATTAACTGAGAGGCTTTTTTTCCCCACTACAATGAAACACTCACTAACGTCATGTAACATGAGCTAATATTCCATAAGGAGTATTACAGTAATATTTAAAATCTTTTCCACAGTGTGGGAAATTTAAGCTAAGAGTCTAACATAAGCTATTCTGACAGACCTTTTTAAAGGCATTTCAATTTTTATGAGCTTCATTGCTAACACTAACCAGTGACAAGACATATCTCTTTGATTGCAAGCTCCAAAACGACCTTTGACGACCGGATGTCTGCTCAGAAACGTTTGAACAGACTGCTTTGAGTCCATATATAAATCCTGCCAATTGGTACACTGGAGTGATGGTCACAATAACAGTATTGGTGAATACAGTAATAGATGGCTAGTTACACAAGATGTGCAAAAGTACCACAAAGAAAACAGACGAAAAATGTTTTCGTATGTTCAGATACAGTAAGTCGTCACAGTCTTATATAATGGCCCCTGTCTGAACGGTGAAATATCTGTCGTAAATTGGCACGACGATGAAGTACAATTGTTTTATTAGCTGAGCTGAATTGACGGTGAGCCAAGGTAATCTTTCAGGCTGGAAAAATATAACAGGCAAATGGGATTAGCTGCAAGCTGGATCTTTACTGTTTTATTAACTTAGCTTTTTGTCGTCAAATCAGGTTTTAGATCGGTCGTGGCAGCAGGAGCGTTTGTACAGAGCGCCAGGTTTACTGCTCAATCTTTCACTGACATGAAACACAGCATCGCCTGTTAGTTGTGAAAAGAAGCAGTTTTGCAGTTTTGCAGAGGGTTCTTTAGTTTGCTCAATTTTAATCTCTCCATAACTGCCGATGCTGGTCATGAAGTCTCTCTGTGTATAACCTGAATGGGTCTTTGTTATATGCGCAAATCTGGGCTCACTCAAATCGCCATGTGTTTGTGCTTGTGTGGTGTTGTGGGGACAGGATTTCTTTTTTCTTTTCTTTTTTTTTTGTTCTCTGTTGCTTTTTTATTCATGCAGCTGAGAGTTTAACATAAAGCTATAAACAGAAAGCCCAGGGTGGCCAGCCTTGGCCAGATGGTGTAAACCTGAACTCTATTAAAATGCATCGTGGGAAACGAGTCACATTGTCTTTAGGCAGGTTGCTGGAAGTCAGGGAACTTAATAAGTAACTACTTTTTCACAAAGCGATGAATGTGTGTGTATGTTTATATGCGTGCTCAATTCAGCAGAACTGCAAGGATGGTAATAGGTGAGGTGGCTCGAATGAATGAATGTACGGGAAGCGCTTGCGAGTCTGTTTATGCAGTAACAGATAATTATTCATTATGCCCATTATGGTTCTGCCTGCCAGCTTAAATCTGGCACATGTATGTATGTGGGTGTGCATGTGTTGTAGCACTTCATACAGTTTCAGCCTGGTAAAACTAAGTCTGAAATGTGCATTAGTGTTTTTCACTGATCCGACGTAATAGAAAGGAGGACCATTTGGTTTAGTGGTTCTTTTTTTATTCATTTCCTATGGCGTAGATTGCATTAATATAATATAATATAATATAATATAATATAATATAATATAATATAATATAATATAATATAATATAAATTAACAAATGGTAAAGATATGATGAGAAGGATGTAGGGTATTTTTCAAACCAGCCACGTCGACAGAACTGCAGATCAGATTGACTTTTACAGTGTATACTCAGCTGCCAGTAACGATCAGACTCATGCCATATAACACAATGCCATGTACTGTATTTATCAGTTCAGCGTGGAAACAAACATATGCCAGCGGGGGTTCTAGTCCCTGGATTGAAAACTTTTTTATAGCATCTCATTATTACTTAAACCAGGTATACTATATTTAAAATGGCTAGGTCCAGTACAACACCCTAACTAAAAATACAATGCCATAACTTGCTAACCAAAAACATAACAACCTAAAATAAAAACACAACACTCTAAATTAAATTAAAACAACATAACTAAAAACGCCCTGACTAAAAACCTTACACCATAAATCAAAACACAATATCATAACTAACAACATAACCCTCTAAATAAAAACACAAACATCCTAGCTTAAAACGCAACACCCTAAATAAAAAAACACAACACCCTAAATCAAAACATAACAGCCTAAATAAAAGCACGAAAAGATAACTGAAAACACAACTCCATAACTCAAAACAAAACACCTTAAATAAAAACACAAGAACATAACTAAAAACACAACACCCTAAATAAAAACAGAACACCCTAAATAAAAACAAAACATACAGTAACTAAAAAAAACCCTTAATATAAACATAGTGACATAATTAAAAACAACACCCTAAATTCAAAGACTACAAAGCACTACAACTAAAAACACACTCCAAAACTAAAAATACAATACTGTAACTATAAACACAACACTGTAACAAAAAACAGAACACCATTACTAAAACATAACAAACAAAAAAAACCACAGAAAACACCAAAACTACAGCTTTTCACAAATTAACCCCAAAAAAATAAATACAGTCCTTCCTGAAAATGTATCTCAATTTCTCAAAACTCTTGAGCAACAGTTATACTTTTGGCAAAACAGCACAAATCTCTTTCAAAATGCCTCATGCATTCCATACCCTTGCTCTCTCTACTCAAGACTGGCTTTTTCCATCGAAATGATTCACACAAGCCTTACGGTATACACATAAATAGGTCTTGTTGAGCCCTGATTTCACACTAATAAAACTAAACACAACCATCAAAATACTGTTTGTAGGTTTGTGTCTTTTGGGGTCATGCTACATATTCAAGTGTAGAAAACCATGTGTTTTTCTTTTTTTTCTTTTTTTTTAAGTTTTAGGTTTCTTTTGGAGAATATGCTACAATTTTACAGTAGTGTGTCATATACACTGTAATGAACAAAAAGTTAATGAAGTAAGTCTTTGTAACTGTAAAATGTATTTTTGCTCAGTAGACTGCAAAAAAACAACATTGTTTGTAGGCATGCTGTAAAAACAACAACAACAAAGTCACTCAGTATCCCGCCCAGGCCGGAAGACTTCATCCACATCACAAGCGCTATTTTAAAGCTCCTTGAATGATGGATCCAGTCCTGACAAATGTCTGCACCAATATCACCACATGCAGCTTGCATTGCTTGAAGTAAGCCATATGCTCATGGGGTTTGTGGTCGTACTTTCCAACACCAAGCTGAAAAAAAAAAAATCTTGTATTAGAGGACATATGGTATCAGATGAAGGACCGACAATCATGGGTGGATCCTGAACCATTTGTGGACCTGAACAGCGGTGAACAGTCCCAGATGAAAACATGGTCCCTGTCTGGTCCCGGTCTTCTGAGTATATTTCGGAGCGAGTCTAAAAATATACGACTAAGATTTGCATGATGGTCGATAACATCACGATAACTTATATCTGTGCACATAGTCTCATATTCACTACACAAGTCAGGGACATCAACAGTGTCGTGTTGGCAAATGAACTGGGGGCAACACAAAGGGGGCAAATTGCAACTGCCCGACTTGGTGATATTAAATCCCGACTCCTCGATTGTTCTGGCACTCTCTGAAAAGGAAAACATGATCATATCAGAGAAAAGGGCTACATACGGGAACACTGACGAGCATCGGGAACAGGAACAGGTCTATGCACTTCCCCTTACTTGGCACATGATAGGCTTGCTTCATTACATGTACAACGTCTCCTCTACCTCTACCTCTTTATGCTCTGACAAATAATTGAAAAGCTAGCTGTGTTTGAGCAGGTGTGGCGTGAGTGAGACCAATTGGTAATTTGCGTTTGGCATGTAAAGGCCAGTGGTATCCACGTGAACACACAAGGCTCTTTTATGAAAACTGTGTTAAATGATGCGATTTCATGTGGAGAGGTGCGCAAATAACATGATTTAGAACGGCGGAAGTGTTTGCGGTCGACACACAAGCTTCATGTGTTCACCATTGTGTGCATAGCTCCAATTTTACTGTGTAAACACTAGAGACAAGCTGAACAGCCACAACCCCAAAATTAAACGCAACGAATACCATACCTCAAAACCTCAACGAAATCAAAACAGAATGTATTGTCCCAAGTGGCGGCATCATGAACGTCTCTGGACAGTGTAGAAGGAACATTGTGATGTGAGCAGCCATAGGCCTCCTCCATCACCATGGCAACCTTGGCCCATACATCGCCGCTCTGGCTGGATCAGAGCACACCAGAACAGAAGGTGTACGACTGCCATCGCCTTGCACGCATGCATCGTCTGGGAGTGCATGCGGTGAAGTTGATGAGGGGGTTTTCGGCAGCTGGATTCGTCACGCCTGAGGATTCTTTCCCCACTGTTTAGGCAAGAAGAACGTACCTTGTGATGTGAATGAGGTGCTGTGGTTAAAACAGAACAGGATGCACACATTTCTTTCTTTTACATTTTGCAATTTTTGCAAGTGTTTGTTTTAATGGGGAAAAAAAAGAAAATCAATTATCTTATGGTTGCGCACATAAACACAATACTGCACTGAATAACAAACAAACAAGAAAACAAAAACCCTAATAATAATTTTAATAAAATGTTCTTGTTACTGTCTTGCTCTTTTAAATTTATAGTTTTATAGGTATAGTTTTTGGAGGCACAGTGGCACCACCGCCTTGTACCTCCAGGTTCCGGGTTCGATTCTGTGTGCGCGGAGTTTGCATGTTCTCTCCGTGTTTGAATGAGTTTCCAAGTTGTCCAGTTTCCTCCCACAGTCCGAAAAAACATGCAGTTTACACTAATTAGCATTCCAAAATTGCCCATAGTGTGCCATGTGATAGTCCAACTCTCCTGAGATAGGCTCAAGGCCCCTCACGGCCCTGCATACAGGATAAAGTGGTACAGTATAGTTGATGAGTGAGTTATACTGTAGGTTTGTTTACTTTAGGGGGGAAATGTGAATATATATCTATTTTAGTGTACTTTAGTGTAAAAAAAAAAATCTATTTATATGATGGAGTGTGTTTTGAATTCCGTGCTGGCTGGAGATTTATAGAGTTTTGAATTTTGTGTTTGTGGCTTTGTGTTTAGAGAGAAATGAGCCAGAGATTTGAAAAACGTGTGTAAACAGATGTGAGAAACTGTAACGTGAGCACGCAAATGCTCATGAATCGCTGCCTAAAGGAAACCGCATTGTTCAGTAGAAAGGATTAGTTCTGACTGTATTAACACGGCGCAAGTAACATGAGATTCCATCGCTTTGTGTAGGAGACCTAGACAACATACCAAAATTGTGCAATTCTTTCTGCGAAAGCGTCTGAAATCTGAAACGTCAAATTCAATGCAAATGGATCGAAAGTCCTAAGAGGATGTGTGTGTTAACTCCGCCCCTTAACCTGGACCTGAATGTTCATATCTTTTCATTTGACTTCAGCTGTATCAATTTGGATTTCTCTTATTATGGTTGACGTACAAAAGTATTCATATCGGTTCAATTTACAACCGCAAACGTTCATTTATTTGATTGGGATTTTATGTGATAGTCCGACACAAAGTCGCATATAATTGTCAAGTGGAAGGAAAATGTGGGAGCATTTGTATTCAGCCAACTTTACTATGATATCACTAACTAAACTCCAGTGGAACCTACTGCCTTCCAACATCACCTAATTAGTAGTTAGAGTGTAACCTGTATGTAATTTAATCTCAGTATAAATACAGCTGTTCTGTGAAGCTCCTCAGAGGTTTGTTAGAGAACATTAGAGACAACAAACAGCATCATGAAGAGCCCAAGGAACACACCAACCAACCAACCAGACACTCAGGGATAAAGTTGTGGAGAAGTTTAAAGCAGGGGTAGGTTATAAAAATATATATATCCCAAGCTTTGAACATCTCACAGAGAACTGTTCAATCCATTATCCGAAAATGAAAGTGAGTATGCAAACCTACTGTACCAAGACATGGCCGTCCACCTGAACTCACAACTTGAAACTTAAAAGAAAGCTATAAGAAGTCCGGTTTGCAGTTCCACATGGCTTGTCGCGAACTGCAAATGGGACTTTTCTTATGGCTTTCTTTCAACAATGGCTTTCTTCTTGCCGCTCTTCCATAAAGGCCAGATGTGTGGAGTGCACGACTACCAGCTGTTCAGATTCTCCCACCTGAGCTGTGGATCTCTGCCGGTCCCTTCAGAGTTACCATGGGCCTCTTGGCTGCTTCTCTGATTAATGCTACGTTTGTGGTTGTAATAGGACAAAAACGTAGAAAAGTTCAAGGTGGATATGAATACTTTCGCAAGGGACGGTTGCAAAAGTATTCATACCCCTTGAACTTTTTCACATTTTGTTCCTGGCTACTTTCTTAAATGAAATCAGTTTCAAAACGTTGCTTGTACTGTACATGTCCTCATGGTCAGTGTTCCCGGGATAGACTCAGAATCCAGTACACTCTTGACCGGGAAAGGGCAGCTACTGACTGTGAATGAATGAAACATCTGTATTTCTGACCTCATGAATAGGTTTAATGCTAAAAAACATCAAATTAGTAAAACGCTATCGGACTAATGAACTTTTCTTTGTCTTAAATAATGAGTTTCTTGACATATACGCTTTAAAATCTTTTTTTTCTGTCCCCAAAATGAACGACTCTGTTGCACTCTTTCTCAAAAAAACAACAAAAAAAAAACACAAAATGGCTGCTAGTTTACCGTGTTTGCTCTCTTGACATACCGAACAGTAATTACACACAGTTCCTGTCTCCGGCATCTCGTTGCAGAATTCTCTTCTGTGCCAAACCCTGTACCGAGGTGTTTAGAGAACAGATAGCTGATTGTGCTTGGAGAAAAGCGAGACTTAAACACACTGTTAAACCAACACAGCTCTGTTTGGCTAGTTTGTGTGTGTGTGTGTGGGTGTTTGGACAGCTGAATTAAGAACTGCTGAGTCAGTTAGGCAGAGGTCTAATTAAAGTGATTGCGGCCGCTTTTATCACCTCGGGTTCATTATTATCAGTAACGCAGATGGAAAAGTGATTGCGTTAATGATGAGGTTGTTTGCTTTCACTGTAGCTTTAGAAGCAGAAACTCAACATGTTTGGTGGTTTGTTTTTTTTAAAACTTACATTCACTTAAATTCATCGCAACACTGGAATATTGCCAGTGAAGTATTTTTTATTCTGCATGTCGTAAATCTCCTCAGATTCCTTTACTAACAAGGCTCATGTTTTCAGCACTCTTGGTCCACCATGCATGTGCTGGACGGGTTTGGAACAGCTTTAACTGTTGTTGCTGCTCAGTCCAGTTACTGTGTGGTGTGTGCAATAATACTGACGTATCCAAACAACACGGCACATCGGATCGGTTTGTGATCGTTTCAAATGCAAGTCTGTAAAAAAGTGAAATATCAGTTTGGTTTATATTTAAACCGTTATGCATTTAGGCATTCATTTTCCTGGTACTTTTTAAGAGCATTTAGTGTACACATGAATTAATTTCACGCTAAACTGAAAACTCACTCATATCCAATTTACAGTGTGCGCACAAATAGAAAATACTCAGCAACCCTGTCGCCCGTTGGTACATTAGATTTGTAAGTGATAAATATTATTTTACATCCTGCAGTTTTGTTACTTTTTATACACTCAAGTCATGTGACCAAAAGATTTTAATTTTTTTAATGACCAAAATCTCCAAAAATTAAGTTACAACATAATGGAATTATTATTTCTACAAAAATACAACTTAATCAAGTTAAACCTAATCAAGTTTCTGATCGGAAGGTCTTTGGTTCAAGTCCCAGAAACTACCACTGTTGAGCCTCTGAGCAAGGATCTTAACCCTGCCTTAATCCAGCAGCGCTGTATCCTGGATGATCATCCTGTGTTCTGATCTGATTTCATCGTCGACTCGGTTAGGAAGAAGCGTTTAACTGGCCGACCTGGAGTGGTGTGCGGTGCCGACGGCCTGACATTCAGAGGTTCAGGGAGTCATCTCTAGCGAAAGGGCTGGAAAACAAGAAGACCAAATACATGACAAGAAATCATAAATAACTTGAGTGGTTATAGGCCAACCGATTGAGTAGGTGGACCATTTCCTTGGTTCCTTCATTTCTACATCCAAAAAAGCTGAATAAGCTGATGTCGTGGCCAGAATTATGCGCCCAGTCGGCCTTTGCCAGTCTGGGGCGGTGCATCTGGAAAAAGCAAAATGTTAACCTCAAGATTAAAATGAGAAGGATCAATGCTGCCATCATCCCGATCCTGCTTTACGCATCCATGACTGCTGGAGAAGGACCTCCGAACTCTGGAAGCATTCCATGTAAGATGCCTTTGCATGTTCCTGGGCTTCACCTTTCTTGACCGTTGTCACAGTCAGACGATTTGATAGAGATACCACCAGCGAGAGACCATTGAACAATTTCAATTCAATTTTACCTGCCATAGATTGGTGTACCCCGCCTTGTCCCCTAAGTCTCCTGGGATAGGCTCCAGGTCTCCTGTCACCCTCTATACAGGGTAAGCGGTATACTGTAGATGATGAGTGAGTGAGTGAGTGATTTCAATATTACTTGTGTAGCACTATTAACGATGGTTATTATCTCAAAGCAGCTTTTCTGAAATAGGAATCAAAAGAAAATGACACATGTGGGAAAGTATGCACAAATCAAAATGATCAGATCGTCCCTGATGGGCGAGCCGGGGGGCGACGGCAGCAAGGAAAAACTCCCTGAGAATCACTTCATCAGACGGTCACTGCTGACATACTGTAGTTTGGCCAGGTGGCCAGAATGGACTACTCATGAGCGCCCAACCGTATAAGGCAAAAAGATTTGGCATAACCAAATTGAAGCAGAAGAGAAACACATTCATCTCACTATTGGTTGTGCAATAGATGCAAAGATGTATGTCTTGGCCACCACAGCACCAGAGAGGCTGCCCTACAATCTTAGGAGGTGCTCTGCTGGGGCTAAAGCAAATGATGATGATGATGATGTACTATGTCCCTTCTGTGGGTACTGTGGTAGTGCGTACTAAGGTGTTGGCCTTTGGCAATTGTTTGGTGAATACCAGGGAACTTATCAACAAGTTCAACACATATCTAATATGTTATATTTGTTGTGCAATATTAAATATGTTACTACGTACTACTGGTAGACAGTAATCTAACATACTGTATAGAATCCTGGTAGGTGTTCAATAGTACCCTACTCCAGCACATGGTAGAACCATATACCATAATCTGGTACATGTACTACAGCATATCAGCAAATAAGGACCATGGTACAGTCAAAAGTACTATATACCATGTTACAGGCGGACTACATATACCTTCTTCTTTGTCTTTCGGCTGTTCCCTTTCAGGGGTCGCCACAGCGAATCATCTGCCTCCATCTAACCCTATCCTCTGCATTCTCTTCTCTCACACCAACTAACTTTATGTCCTCTCTCACTACATCCATAAATCTCCTCTTTGGTCTTCCTCTAGACCTCCTGCCTGGCAGTTCCAACCTCAGCATCCTTCTACCGATATATTCACCATCTCTCCTCTGAACATGTCCAAACCACCTCAATCTGGCCTCTCTGACTTTATCTCCAAAACATCTAACGTGGGTTGTCCCTCTGATGAACTCATTCTTGATTATATCCATCCTTGTCACTCCCAAAGAGAACCTCAACATCTTCAGCTCTGCTACCTCCAACTCTGCCTCCTGTCTTTTCTTCAGCGCCACTGTCTCTAAGCCGTAGAGCATCGCTGGTCTCACCACTGTCCTGTACACCTTTCCTTTCATTCTCGCTGAACAGAGTTCATAGAGTACATATACCATGTTAGAATTTTCTTATTGCTAAACATTATCTGCATCAGTTTATTGTGAAAGGATATACAGCACAGTAGAGTACAGTACAGTAGCTAGCTGAGGTTTTATTGTGAAATAAACGTTCCTTACGCGTTAGCTACATTAGCCTCGTGGCGCTGATGCGAAACTTGGAAAGAAGCAAATGTTAGACATTAAATGGACTTTGACTGGATTGTGTAACTATTGTGGAAAAGGGGTTTCTTCAGACACTAACCAGTCAAAAGGAAAGCACGCAATATCATTATCTTTATTTTGGAACTAAAAAGGTCCTTAATTAAACACTCCTGATGGGAACGGCTTTATGTGGCCACTTTACTGGCTGTCGCTTTATAGCTTTCCCATGATAAAAGAGCTCACATTTGCGAGCTAGAGAGAGAGAGAGAGAGAAAGAATGTTTAATTGGATCAAGTAAATGAATAAGAAGTCGGTCCATCAGAAACATTTTCCACCATAAACATGACTGAAAACCAGGGGACGGCGAACAGCTGCTCGGCTTTACAAATCTCCTCTAATTTATTCCCCCGCAGAAACCCGGGGCGAATCCAAACAGGTTGTTTACTATCCCTCATAACTAATAGTGCATGTGCGAGCAAGTGGCTGTGTGTGTGTCTGTGTGTGTGTGTGTGTGTGTGCGTAGAATATATGGCTGAGCTGGTAATACATCAGCATTAAGGCGGACGTGTTTAAACGCAGAGTAAAAGCTCATTAAAGGAGTTTACATCCGACTTATCCCTCTTAGGTTCGAGATCTGAACTCTGCAACCCAGAACTGCTTCCTTTTCCCTTTGCTCCTGTCTTTTCTTTAATTCTCTCTCGTTTTTATTCTTTTCCCCAAGCAATAAACCGCCGCATTAGGACTTCTCAATCACACACAGCCATCTCTGCTTTTCAGCACCGCAGTAAATATTGGTCAAAGGGGGAAAAGCAAGAGTGTTACAAGTGAATAACTTGAAGAGGGATGGCTACCGGCATTATGACACGTCCCAGACTCAGTCCTCAACACACACACACACACACACATACAGTACAGTGGTTTATTATTGTTCCTTCCCCCTGGCTCGGTAATGAGACTAGAGGGACGATTGCTCAAATAAACAGAGGTGATGGTGACTTACTGACACTGGCATTACATGCAAAATATCACCAGGCTGCCTGCAACAACACCAACACACACACACACACACAACTGTAAAACGGTCACTGATTAAAGAAACAATTCAGCTAAAACTTAAATATACACCACTGACCCTCTTTCCCCCACCAAATGTAGCAGATTAAGATAAAAAGTCTTGTTTGCTTTTTCTAACTAATTTTAATGCTAAGGCAAAAAAAAAACAAAAAAAAACAACTGTAAGATAAAAATCACCTGACTCAGTAGTGTAATTGCACATGAAGTACATTGCTGACAGAATTTCCTTTCGGGACAAAATAAAGGAATGTATACATCAGTAGGTTTGTAAAGGTTTGTATGAATTCAAGTCGTGTTAATTTGTGACGAATAATAAACGCAACTGTAGTACAACAGGGATATAAAAATAAAACAAGATTTAAATTAAAACATTACCCTTAATATGATCATAGTAATAATCCATTATAAGTTTAGTAAATGTTTTTATTGTACGTACAGTATGAACATTCAAGTTACAAACTTTTTGCACATTCAGTCGCGGAAGTTAGATCACATGTCCGGTGTACTGTACATTGTCATGCACGTGCAAGCATGCATCCAAGTGCAGTACAAGCCCAGGACGTCCGGAAGCTAGCGTAAAAGCAGTGGCGATAAGGCTGGTACTGCTAAGAAGCGCGAGGTGAAAAGATGGTAGACGTCCTTTTATTCAGTTCAATTATTACATTCAACCATCGGCACGATTCTAAAGAACAAGGACAAGATCGTGGAACGTGTTAGGTTTATACTGTGTATAGCCAATTATGTTAGTGTCCTAGTCCTTAGACAATGTTTGTTGGACTTATGAACAAATTCGAGTTACAAACGAGCTCTCGGAGCAGAACTCATTCGTATGTCGGGGACACACTGTATTAAAAAAACAACACACTGAATGTTTTTTTGTTTATTCACAGCATAGAAATATATGTTATATAAGTCCCTTTGTCACGTACATCCAACATGTTCCAGGAGGAACAAAGAGAAAGGAAGTTGTTGAAGGAAAGACGAGGAAGGAAGAGAGAGAGAGAAATATGTGGAAGTTTAAACACATTCTCTAAAAACGCACTGCCATTTGGTCATAATAACGAACACAGCATTTTGAGTACATTTTTGTAAATTTGAGTTTATATTTTGTGTACGTTTGTTGATTGCATTAAATGTTTTACACTTTTATATCGTGTCATCATATCAAAGTTGTCTAACGAACATACAGTAATAACAATAAAACGCTAGAACCATTATAAATCACAGCACTTTTACTTTTTGATATGTAACGACATTTGAAGGTGAGAATATAAATAGAGGGCTTGCTACACTTACTCTCTTACAGGGGTTCCACGGCTGGTCAAAAGTGTCCCATTATTCCAGTGGGAGGATTTCCCCATGTCTCACATGAGACCAGTGCAATGGATGGACATTCAGTCTGTGTGTCTGCAACAAGCCCGGATAAAAGGGCTTAGGGTCGAGTCAGAAGGGACAGAACCTGCGCTAAATACAACATGAAGGTTAGATGATCCACTGTGGTGACACTAAAAGAAGCACTCAACAAGGCTGAAGCAGACATACACAAGCTCACACACTGCAAGGGCGTACGCTTCGCTCCTCATTAAGCCTTTCTGGGATTTTTTTTGTTGTTGTTGTTGTTGTTTTTTCCGTGCACGCGACCTGGTCTTGATCTTGTTCCTGTTTTCCTGGTGTCTGATCCTCATTATGTTCCCTGTAAGCCTGTTCCTCAAATCGCCTGACTCACGCCTGTTCTGTGACTTTGATTCTGCTTAACGTTCTAGATTTGTTTACTCGATGTAATAAATCCAACCTGGACTCGCAACCATCTCCGGCGCCTGACGCGTAGAAACAGCGCCAATATTTATATTCGTTAAGGCCGACACGCAAAAACAGACATGATGTGTTTGAAAAAGGGAAGATTTTTTTCTTCTTCTTCTTTTTTTTTTGGTTTGCATTTTATCAGGGCTGCACGTGTGTACGTGCACACCAAGTCTTTACTAAATTATGTTTCAAGGTTGCCTTTGTGTTAAATCTAATTTTCGTTGTCCTTTTCGTTCCAGACTCTCTATGACGTTGATAATTGCTGAGTGTACGGTCTATTTTTTCCCCCCAGTAACCTTTCAGCCTTTTACCTACCCCATACCACTGAGCATATTTCTCGTGAAAGAATGTTAATGTGGGCTTGGGGAACTTTAGTGAAGGTGTGACTGACTTCAGTGCGAGTTGCGTAAACAAGAATCTGCCACGTTCCACGGCGTGTAACGACACAAATCTAATGCGAACCACCTGAAGCAAGGTCTCGGGTGTGTGTTACTGTACATCTTCACCATCTCTACGGTCACCTGCACAGCAGCACTCTCAGCGTACACACGCATGTGACATGCACGGGAAAGAGAAGTGAATATTAATTATGAATTATTTGTGTTTTTAGTAAGAAATGCATGCGGAGAGAATTCGTTTCTGTCTTCCTGGGGCCATTCTCTCTCTCTCTCTCTCTCTCTCTCTCTTTGTCAGTTTGGCTCTACTTTCATGTTTGTACAGGTGTCGTAGTAATGTGGCCTATGTGTGTGTGTGTGTTTGAAGAAGGAGAAAGAGAGAGAGGTAGAAAGAGAATACACACTGACCCACTGCTACAACTTGGCAACAAGGTATACAGGTTTGAAACACACGGTACAAAAATCCTTTTGACTCCACACACACACACACACACACACACACACACACTCAGAGTCAGTACCATGCGCAGTCTGACAGTTTTTGGCTGTGGACATTTGTCGAGCAGAGAAACTCGAAGGCTTCAATTACCTTTTTTTTTATTTTTTCTTTTCTTACTTTCCTTTTTCCTCATAAAAAGAAACTACACACTGTTTCACACAAGCTGGCGCCAATAATAATAATAATAATAATAATAATAATAATACAGTAGTTCTACGACATATTATATTGAATTCTGTTCCATTTTTTATTCTTAATTCTTGAATCCGATTGGTCAGAAGAGTTAAGTGTCACATGCGCACATCCTGGATAACAAAAAAAAAATACAGATTTTTTTTTTTTAACAATGTAAAAATCATGATGCCGTCATTGACGTGGTGAAGGTTTGTGTAAGGAGGTGTTTGTCTAACGTTCATGGATGGAGTCTTCAGCGTTTCCGACATTGGAAAGTCTTTATGAAAGAGGTGTTTCAGTAACATTGCAGTAGCTGAAGGAAATGTTATATCCAGTATAACCAGTAGCTGTTACGTCTACAGACATAAATATAAGCCGAACTGCAGCTTTAACTGTAATAAAATGCATAAAAACTACAATTGTTAATACGTAAAAAAAACCAAAACAAAACGCTGTATTAGAAAAATAATCAACTTCCTTCTGGTACCCGAAACTTTTTTAGTTAGCGCTGTTTATTTTCCCACAGCAGCATACCTGTACCATGGAGTGTTTTCTGTTTTCACTCTTACATACAGTAGCACTGAACCTGATGTGAACTGCTATCTTTACCAGCTTGTCCTATTTTTAATTCCATGACAGCTGTAACGTCTCAGAGTTCTAGAGGACGCTGGTGCTCCGGTATGACGTGGAACCCAGATGAGCTGAGAACTACAGTACATGAGACTTGTTTACCAGCTGAACTGGCACTGATTATTAATCTCATCTGAATCATCAGAAACATTCTTTAGGAAAAATCTGACATTACAGTAACTCAGAGGAAGGAATGTTACATAATAATAATAATAATAATAATAATAATAATAATGTGCAGTAGTGTATTCGTAGAGTCTTAGAGTTACTGCAGGAAAACTACAGTATAAAACCTGCTGGCAAACTGCCAGAGACTTACTGTAAACTACTAAACAATGTTTTATCATGTAGTAATTAATTATAAACCGCTGAGGAAATATTACTGTAAGAGCTTCACTAAGATCCTGGCAGTAGATTAACAAGCAGCTACGCTAATGCAATTTTAAACATTTCGGAGAATAGTATCGAAAACATGCACAAGAGTTTGCTAGAACTTGGTGATGTACAGTAATAGACTAATCTGAAGTCGTGCTGATACTCAGTACAACATCACTCTTGCTTGTGGGGTTTTGCTTAAATATGTCAGAGAAAAGAGATAAAAAAAATTAAGAAGTAATTTCAAGAAATCAAGAAGAAAATGGGTCAAACAATGGGGATTAATGGAAATGATGGTGATCAGTGATTGGACAATAGGATCAGTGATTAGTGAATGGGAACGATGGTGATTAGTGAATGGGAATAATAGTGATCAGTAATTAGTAAATGGGAATAATGTTGATTAGTAAATGGGAATGATGGTGATTAGTGAATGGGAATGATGGTAATTAGTGAATGTGAATGATGGTAATTAGTGAATAGAAATAATGGTGATCAGTAATTAGTAAATGGGAATGATGGTAATTAGTGGAATGGAGTGGTGGTGATTAGTGAATGGGAATTATGGTGATCAGTAATTAGTGAATGGGAATGATGGTGATTAGTGAATGGGAATGATGGTAATTAGTGAATGGGAATGATGGTGATTAGTGAATGGGAATGATGGTAATTAGCGGAATGGAATGATGGTGATCAGTAATTATTGAATGGGAATGATGGTAATTAGTGAATGGGAATTATTGTGATCAGTAATTGGTGAATGGGAACGATGCTGATTAGTGGATGGAAATGATGTTGATTAGTGAATGGGAATGATGGTATTAAGTGAATGGGAATGATGGTGATCAGCAATTAGTGAATGGGAATGATGGTGATTAGTGAATGGGAATGATAGTAATTAGTGAATGGGAATGATAGTGATTAGTGAATGGGAATGATGGGATCAGTGATTGGACAATGGGAATGATAGAGATCAGTGGTTAGTAAATGAGAATTATGTTGATCAGTAATTAACGAATGGGAATGGTGGGGATGAGTGTTTAATCAATGGGAATGATGGGGATCAGTGATTAGTAAATGAGGATGATGGGGGTCAGTGATAATGATGGGAATTAGTGATGGGGATTAGTGATTTTTTTAGCCACCACTAACTAATCGTGGATTGGTTTAGTGATTGGTTAACTAAATCCACTAAACAGATCAGTAGACTGGAACTTGTTTAAATGATTATAATTATTTTATAATAAATACACATAATTATATTATATAAGATTAAAACTGGGGTATATAATAGGTGTAATGATGTGTATTGGTTGTAAATGTAAGACATCTGAATTTTATGTTAAGTTTATCTGGGTAATGTTCTGAATCTCACGGCACAACAGTTTCCAGGTTCAGATCTGACAGGAAGGCTGTTTTCTGTGAACACTTTCTCTCCCTGTGCGTATGTGTGCGTATGCGTGTGTGTGTGTGTGTGTGTGTGTGTGTGTGTGGTCGGCTCTTTGAACAGATGTGACAGATGTCAGACTGAGGACGAAGATCAGTTAACTGTGAAGAACGTCTGAATGGACATTAGATAGTGAATTAGGGCCACATACCATGTGTGTGTGTGTGTGTGTGTGTGTGTGTGTAAGAGAAAGAGGCACTAAAATAGAGAGAGCTGGGTCAGCGGGTCCAGTGAATGCGCTGAGAGATGGCAGTCACCAAAGAGACACACTAAACACTTAAAACCAACATGTGCCAGACACATGGAAGAACAGCACTGTGTACACACACACACACACACACACACACACACACACACTTCCTGGATGTAAACAGAGGCATTTTCAATCTTGCCAGTAGATCTCAGCTAAGCAATTTCTCAATCACTGCCTAAACAGACGTGTGTTTTAGTTTCTTTATGCCTGAAGAACTCGTCTGCTTTTTCCTCCCTGTGTGTATATAAAGTCATTTATTAATTCATTCTGCTACAGCATGTACAGCAACTGATATATTTAGCTAATTATTAAAGCTATAAAGCTTACTGTTCGCAATGCGGTCGTGCTCATAATGATGGGAATAACCTCGCTGATAAATTAAAGAATTTTGATCGAACTGGTCTCGTAATTTCTACCAGGTTAACATTATAAAAACACACACTCGAAGCCGAGAACCGCAGATCTACCGTAGATTACAGTCGTGACCTTGCTAATAACTTTCTAAATACTTACAGACTTAACAAATATTTGAGATGTGGATGTCTGGGAAAGATATGTATGACTTATTTTAAGCTATAAAAAGACACACACGTACACATTTACAGGTTTTTTTATCCTTGTGAGGACGTTCCATGGACACAGTAGCTAATTAACTACATGTGAATTTAAATCTAACCTCAGTAACAAAAAATTTAACTTCTTCTAGCTTTGTGTTTTGTTTTGGTTTATATTATTATAATAATTATTATTTGTTGTTGTTTAATGACAGGGAGAGTCACTGAGATTAAAGGACAGTCTGTCCCAGGTTCCGGGTTCGAGTCCCACATCTCTGGGTCTGCTGTGTTTCCTCCAGGTACTCTGATGGATTGGCCCCCATCCAGAGTGTACACCGCCTCGTTCCCCAAGTCTCCTGGGAAAAGCTCCTGGCTCCCTGAGACCGTGTACAGTATACAGGATAAATTGGTACAGACAAGGAGTGAGTGAAAGTAATGCTAATAACTTTATGCATAACCAGAAAAAAGAAGGATATAAAGAGAATGAACAGAAATAAAAAAAGAAGAAAAATAAGAAAGAAACAAAAGGAGAGATGAAGAAAGAAAGAGAATAAATGACTAACCGAAAGAGAAAAAGAAAATAGAGAAAGACAAAAGAGAATAAAAGCAGAGATTATGAGAACAGCTATATAAATGAAAAAGAGAAAAAAAAAAGGTGGAAGTAAAGAGAGAATGGAAGAAAGAGAGAGGATAAATCACTAAAGGAAGAAGTACAAAGTAAAAAGATGATGCAAGAGGAAAATATTCAGATAAACATAATACAAAGTGAAAATAGAGAAAATGTACGAAGAGAGAGAGAGAGAGAGAGAGAGAGAGAGAGATTCCCAATACAGTATGGCTGAACAGAATCGAATCAAATAGAGTTGAATCAAAATGAACTGAATTAAATGAATTGAAACTGAATTGAATTCGAATGAAGCTGAGGGTATGTCTGTATTTAAAACACTAAAATTCATAATGCACGCTTATAAAATCCCACAATGCACTGCAACGTGTTCACTTACAACTCAGCACGCTAGTTGGTCCAGAATACCCATAATGCACTGGACCACCGGCAGGGAAAATACAGGAGAGAGAGAGAGAGAGAGAAAGAGAGAGAACACTACACAGGCTTTAAAGAAATCGCACAGCAAATGTGAGCCATTCATCGCCTGCTCAACTCCCAGCTGTCTCACTCTGTGTGTGTGTGTGTGTGTGTGTGTGTGTGTATGTGTGTGTGTGGAATGCTTTCATGTTCCTGGATGCTGGAGCTAGATGAATACCAAAAGACGCCATTAATTTATTAATTGGCATCTGCTTCCTATTAGCCTGGGACAATTCAAACAGCACACACACACATACACACACACACACTCCTCTTACACACATATACCTAACACACACCTTCAAGTCCTCAATATTGAACCAGAGTGAGCTTCTGGGGCAGAACAGGAGAACGCAGAAGCAAGAAGAATTTAAGAGTTTGTTGACTTGAAGGGTGCCAATATTTATGGCAATAACTCTATGGCATGACTTCTTCTTTAGATTCACAGCTCATTGTGCTGTGTGTGTGTGTGTGTTAATTTCAGTCAGCCCAAAGTGCGTCCCCAGGTTCCTCTGGTCTGGCTCTGTGGCTCTCCACACACACCTCATTTCACTGCATATCCAATCATACACACACATATTTACATACACACACACACACACACACACACACACACACACACACATATACGAGGCACCAAAAGCAGCCAGCAGTTGTACAGTGAACGCTACAGAGCTGTAAAAACACACTCCATCACCTCGTAAATCTCACCTCATCACTCAAACACACACACACACACACACACACACACACACACACACACAGATGTGTAAAAAGCCGTCATGGCTAAAAATACAGGCTACTGCTTAGGAATGACAATATTAGAGTTGGACCAAGAAGCGCAGGGGAGAGAGCTGGGTCACACACATAAATAACACAAGCGTATTATCAGACCGGATAATAAAAAAGTCTCAGAGACTGAGAACGCTCGCGGCATTTAACGAACACACACTCAGACACACGCAAACACACTCAGACACACGCAAACACACTCAGACACACTCAGACATGGCGAGATGAAAAGATAAGCAAAGAGTCGGTTATACCGAGTTATACTTGGAAAAAAAGCATGAAACCAAACCCTTTTTGTCTGGTTTAAAGCACAAACACACACACACACACACACACACACACATATTTCCATATTCATGAAATTATCTAATCAGCCAATCATATGTCAGTGCGGAAAGGACCACGCGAACACCAGGTATAATATCTGAGGGAGCGTGTGATGAGGCCTAGGGCACAAGACGGGGTACATCCTGGACGAGGTGCCAATCCATCGCAGGGCACACACACACACACACTCACTCACACACTCACTCACACACTAAGGGCAATTTGGGACTGTCTTTGGACTGTGGGAGGAACCCGGAGTACCCGTAGATGGTGCACGGCGACAATGCTAACCACTACACCACTGTGCCCCCTACAATACAAAAACAACAACAACAACAGAACGAAAAAAAAAAAAACCACCCAGTAGATGTTAGTTATGAAAACCGAAACACCTTAATGATGAGAAGGAGTTCAGAGGGCACTGGGTAGACTGGTTCAAGGTTGCATAAAATGAGACACAAACTCAAATAACACTCTTTACAGCCGTGGTGAGCAGGAAAGCATCTCAGAAGCTTGAGACGGAAGAGTTCGGACAGGAGAAGACCGCACACGGGTTTCGGCTCCCGACTGGTAGAAACTAAAAGCTAATGCGACAGTGGACACTTTGTACTGTAGTTGAACAGTTTGACAGCATCAATCAATAAAGACCATTTACGCTTCGAGTTTTACTCGTTTGGCAAATTCTTATTCTCTGACACACTATAATAAAATGTTTTTTGAAGCTTGAAACGTTAACATTTTGAGGAACGCACAACACATCAGCACATTAAGGCACGTTGATATTCGAGCAGACACGTCATGACGAGCCAGTCGCATCGAAGATACAGTACGTCCTGCACAAGACTTGCAAGAGTAGTTTAAATGTGTTTAGAGGGGATTTGGAGAATGTTGCAGAATGCAAAAATGTTCTCGCTCTTTATCTCATTTTGCTGTCAAACTGTTCACCTGAAGATCAGGTGATGTTTTTTGTGAACACCATCTGAAGCTCTTGACTTGTACCTACATGTAGAACAAATACTTCGGTAAAGTAAATACTGTATACCTAGACCACATCTGCATTATTTATTTTATCTGCTCAATCTCGGCTAAGAACAGACAAGTCTCTAATCCGTCTTATCTTCGCAGTCCATCGACTGTAATTTTTCCCCCCAACATATTTGTTGTTCTCGACATTTAGACCAAAGGCCACCGACCCTAAGGAATCTCTGAGTCATTTTACACTGAACCATCAAATCATCAAACGCTGCAGATAAACTTTAAGCGGCCATGTGTGATGTGAAACCGTGCATGCTGTATAGTGAGTCACTGCACTTGATTCCTAGATATCACTGGGTGTGTGTCTTTAGTGTGGCAGCCCAATGAGTTCACGCAACCTTTCAGCTAAAGGTTGTAACTTTATTTACAACTCCAACCACCAACTAGGAAAAAAAAAAAACTTGGATGGTCTTTTCAACTTTAAGTCCCAGCCAATGCCCAAACCCCACTGGACACTGGATGCAGTGCTGGTTCCAAGCCTGGATAAAATGGGAGAGTTACATCAGAAAGGGCAACTAACATAAAACCTACAGTATGTCAAGTAGTTGTGCGGTTTCAGGTATTCCTCTGTGGTGGCCCCTCAATGTGAGCAGCCTACAGACCAATAACATACTGGATACCCAGTATACCCAGATCAGACATAACATTAAAAACATTAACATTAAAACTACACAGGTTCTGGCTTCCCCTTGTGCCACTTGGGTGGCTCTGGCCCCTCAGGGCGTGACCCTGCAGGGCTTCTGTGGTATCTGGCACGAGTTCGTTGGCAATGGATCCTATGGGTGATCTGGGAGGCGAGATGAGGCCTTCTTGGATCACACTTGTTTGTCTGGTGCATCCCACGGATGCTCAGTTGGATTGGGATCTGGGAAATTATGTGCACTGGGTGTTCTGGTGCATTTTTATTGTGGCCAGCACTGACTTTTTTTCTGTGTTTTGTGCCTCATTGGATTTCCCGTGGGATTGGACCGAATGGGTTGCCTTTTGTTCACTCCAGGCATTGGTGAGTCTTGGGTTCCCATGATCCTGTCAGCAGTTTGCTGGTGGTTAGTTGGTGATCAATGTTGCTGGTTAAATCTATAACATTGACCAGACATCATAAATACAGATAAATACACATCTCTTTTTACAGTTAGCTTGCATGAATGCTGCTAACACAAGCTTGAGTTCATCCAGGTTTTTTCCACTTCCAAGATCATTTGAAGAGGAGAACCCTGAGAAAAACTGCAATACTCCAGGCTACATGGCAGGACTGATTTCGCAAATTTGATGAAAAACCTGGTCAGAACCTTGGGTTACACACTGTTTCCTCTTCTTCTGCCTCCCTTTCACACGCTCTCACACTCTGTCCTCCATAAAACACAGCATATTAGATGAAAGCCTTATCAGGTCATATGTCTTCTCAGTTCCTCTTCTTAGCTTTATTAAAGCAGATTGTTAAACTCGCTTCAGAAAGCTGCGGCTGAGCCGAGCCACCTCTGCGCCTCTCGTGTTTCACAAACAACCGGCCTGTGTTTGGGTTCTTACGCATGATCCTAACCTCACTCTGGGTGTCTGAGGTTAACCAGGGGCCAAAATTACCCTAGTGTGGAACTGGAATTTTCTTCTTAGAACTCCCACACATTTTCTGTTTATTTGTTTTCTCACGATTGTCTTCGCCCCGCTCAATTTGGCTCAATTCAGCGATGAGATGTGTGGTGCGAAATACAAGAGCAATCCTGAGCGTGTAAATGCTAAACGCGACAAATAAGAGCTGGGAACAGTATTTACTTATTCTGTTGAGAGTATTTTTCTTGGAGAAATTTTGGCAGTTGTGTGGACGGGGTTTTTATCTCTTAGACACACACTTAGTGCAAGGCAGACCAGGTTCAAAGGTACTTCTATGATTCGACAATCCATCATCCAACCACCTAAGAACCCCTGTAGTCCAACTAGGGACCATGGAGGCCAGTGGTGATTACTGGAGGCCTATGGTTACTACTGAGGCCAATGGTGACCATTTTAATTCATGCCTATTTTTTACGACCATGGTTGGACCTCTACTATGGGCAATTTGGAAATGCCAATTAGCCTAATCTGTATGTCTTTGAACTGTGGGAGGAAAGTGGAATACACAAAGGAAACTATGAAACTAAGGTTCTATGCATATTTGCACACCCAGTACAGTATATTTCAATTTGTACAGTATATTTCTATTTTTATGTACATCATATTTCTATTTTTATTTTTAGTTCTATTTTTCCTAGCACATTTCTATTTTTATTTTTAGTTCATTTTTTTCCTAGTTTAATTTAATTTTTCTATTTAATTTCTATCGTATTTCTTTTATTCATATTTATTTCTTATTTGTAAACTTTAATTCTCTTTTAGGGTCAATGGCAGTCGTATAAGCATTTCACTACATTTCATAATGTGTATGACTGTGTATGTGACAAATAAAATTTGAATTTGAAACCCATCAAGCATGGGGAGAACATGCATGTGGGCAGAAATAGAGTAAGCTAGAGTAGTGGTAGCTGTGTTGTGGTGGTTATGTCATCATTATGTACAGTATCTTACTACTCCATATGCTGTATTTTTTTTTTTTTACAGTGAATACAAATGCTGCTGAACATATAAAAGGGTTCGCACCTTTGATGTGAGCAAAATGATCATAATCTCTAGGTGGGAGGGACAGAAATACTAGCTGATTGGGAATGTCTATAAGCTTATGTATGTAGAAGCGGGCGGATAGCGCTTTCCTCCAGCAGTTTGAAAAGATGAAGTGACTTCACCCGTACTGAAGCAGGGACGTTTGATCGCTCTCATATTATCGGGGAGAACTGCCTGGAAAAAAAGAGTAAATACAAGCTAAAACCACAGAGTTTAATAATAAAATATGTAACTAAATATGATTCATTTCAAACACATTGGTTTATCAGAGTCTTTAAAGTTTCCTGCGTAGGCTTCAACTATTTCCCTCCTTCTAGTGAGTATAGACCAGCATGTGGAATCGCGATTAATAACATTATTTCCATAAGTTTAACAATGATATGATCGACACACTTTAGTGAACCCCTGCGCTAACACCACTAACACACCCACACCCACACACACACATATATGGAGTCACCCTCCTGTCTGCACCTGTCTCCCGCCTCAATCACAAGACTCAAAAGCAAGAGTGTGTGTGTGTGTCAGTGGTATCATGTCGCTTCCCTCCGACTGCACTGTCTATTTTACACTTAAAAACAGCTGCAACGTTTATTTTTTAAAAACATAGCAGTAGATAAATACTATGTTGGTAATTATTATTAAACACTGGCACAACTGGCGCGTAGAAGAAGCACATTGTAATTAAGTATAGGGAAAGTACAGACCAGTATTTTTTTTTCATTCGTTTTAACTGATATCTAAATTGCTCAGCCAGATACAATAATTAATCCATAACTCTGATCATAGCTATAACCATGGCAAATTTAGAAAATCTGAATTTTGACAATATTCTCGGTTTTATACATGTGATATGCATGTAGTACACTCTTGTATGCATGTATCTAATGGTAATATATAACTACAGTTAATCCTCCCAAAAACTTAAAAAGCTAAATCATGTTGCAATATCTTAACAATTTAGCATTTTAGTATTTTTTTCATGTGAAATCTAAATTGGCCAAGTTTCATCTGAATGACAGTTAAGATTGTTGAAAGATTTGAATTTTAAAAAAAGTTACGGACACTACATAAAAGTGCATGAGATTGCATTTGGCAAATTTGTTTCTTTTTTTATCTGATAAAAATATAAATTCGAATGCATATTTGCACAAAACGAAGCAGGAACGGGAGATAAGAAGCTTTAACTTTTATGAAAAATGGTGACATGTGATCCAACTTCTGTGATTGGACATGTGCAAACATATGTTCATATCTTCTAAAGTTCGTAACTCGAATGTTTGTATGTAGGAGACTTTCATTATTGACTGACAGCTGCACTAACCCAACTACTAAATTCTTTAAACCACGCCCCTTTTACATTTGTTTTAGCTATATTTTTGCCCCCCTTAGATGCTATAATATCTTAAATACATGTTAAAATGAGGAAGGAAAGATACTGTAGATGTAAATGGAAACAACTACATTACTATATGTTTGATTCCAGATGTTTTAAAAGTATTGAGGACAAATAAAATTGATTTATATCTGGTGCTCTGTTTAATCTGAAACAAAAAGCATGGTCCATGTACTTGTTAAGAATAACGGTTCCTCTAGGGATCCTTAAGAGCTCATTAAAGGAGGTTCTTAGGTTCTACATAGTTAGTATTTGGAATGAACTCTTGGGTTGGAGTGCTTTCATTCCTTAATAAGGTGACAAATGTGTAACCCAAGCATGAAATGTGGTCTAAGAAATCTTTAACGGGACACCGAGCACAGCATAGGAAACATTTGCTACAACCTTTTTTTAAGAATATTCTCCATCCTGTACATATCTCAAATCTTTAGGACTTTAACCATACACTTGCTGTTCCACTCTGCCGTTCCCACGAGCCTGGGTTATGGGACAAATCTACGGCTGAGAGATGAGGAATAACTAGATTAGGTGAGGGATTGTGTAAAAGAAGATAAAGCTTAGGAGTGAAATGTACCGAAAGATGAAATGAGGAGGAGTGGAGAGGTCGAGAGAGGGAACAGGGAGGCGTGTGGAAGATAAGAGTGAAAGTGATGCTGGTGAAATTGAAGCGGTGTTGCTTAAATCGGTATGTTTAACTCCTCCACATCTCTACAGAAACTGCCTGATTCTGGAAAAAAAGAGGCATCAGATTCGAAGTGTGCACGTGTGTATGTGTATGAGAAACAGAGAAGGAGAAAGAGAGCGAGCTTTTCCCACTTAGTCATGTGCTAATTCCATACAGGCTTTACTGACTAAGCGAAAGGTTACAGCAGTCGTCTCGACTCGTATACGCGTAGCCTATATAAAGTCCGACCCCACACAGCTCGGAGATCATGTGCCCTTACCGTATCTCATACTGGGTTACACGTTTACCGCGCATCACATCACCACACTGCTTAAAGACATGACATGGTGACAGACACCTTTAAATCCGCTAGCATTAGATACGGTGGTGGAGAGGGTAGCGTTACCGTCTCACAGCTCCCGGGTCGCCTGGGTCAGTCCTGAGCTCAGGTTACTGTCTGCATACGCAGTTTCATCCATGTTCTCTGGTTTCCTCCAACTGATTAAAATGACAGATTTGGCTGGTAGAAGTGAATGCGGAAACGTCATGTCTCACACCAATTTTTTCATGTATAGACTCAGACTGAAGGGATGAATGAAACCATATTAGGGAAGGGAATCACCAGGGGACCGGCCGATACAATATTATTACAATACCTATGTGTCGATTCTATTTAAATCGCGGTTCTGTTGGTAAATCTCCCGATTCAGCATAACATTTCGCATATTTTGGTACAATTCTGAACAAACTTGCCTGCCAAAGTGTGACCAGGTTAGAGCCCGCCACCTGTAGGATTAACCAGGAACTGCAGCATTTCACCACCTTAAATGCAAACATATAAAAATGTAAAAATAATAATAATACAAAGATAAATATTTTTGCATGCATGATTTGCCACACAAATTAATTGTTATGTAAATTAATAGATTTTTCCATTTTTAATGATTTTAGCGTTTGAGCTGTTTAGTAAATTTCATTTAAATGTCCCATATTTCGCTGTTTTTTAACAGGTTGACCTAGGTCTGTCCCAAGGCGTCTTTTAATGCTCCAGCTTAAACAGACCTCAGAAATTCTTACCTTAACATCATGTGCAAGGGAACAACTTATATGAGGTCACACTAGGGAAAAATCGAATTGGATTGTTTAATTAGAATATTGAAACAAGGGACATGCAATGTTTTTTTCATGTTTTTTTGTTTGTACATGCAATCGAATCTAAACTTATTGCCATGTCTGGTTAAAATCCAAAAGAGAGGAGTGAGGGGAGGGGGGGGGCGCATTTTACTTATTAAAATATTAATTATTTAAAATTTCGATTAAGATTCTGGTCTCTAAAGATGGCTGTCTCCATGTTGAGCGTTCAGCTACAAGATGAAGTTTTGTTAATGTTTTAAAATTACAGCAGTAGGGAAAAGGGGGTTGGGTATGCGATCCTTGGACACCAAAGAAATGTACAGACGCACACATGGAAGCTCAGCAAAGACAGTTACCTACTTGTTTTTCCGATGCGACCTGGTTACATAATGCTCATGTCAAAACTTAAAAAAAAAAAAAACACAAACAAAACAAAACAAAAAAAAGTAATCATCCTCAAAAATAGACAGGCCTTTTTCACACTACACCACATAGCAGCTCGGTCCTCGCCCGCGTCGCTCTCTGATCTTAAACCCACAGTGACACACTGATGACAGTTTAATTCACATGATCTAAAGTGGCCCCGGAGAGTCAGGATCGCTGCCGAGAGGCGTCCATGCACTTCAAACGCATGTACACACACGTACACACTCCGTGCTCGCTGCCAGGTCATACCACTGCGCTCCGTCTCGCCCCAGTAGCAGCCGTAAAGCCCCAGATCAAACCCCAGTGTGAGTTATGGGTGTGGGGAAAACGTCTACACCCAACACACCTCATTACACTTCTGGCACAGTCCGTGCTATTTTGAACACGGAGACCTATTTACATTTTCAGAGCAAGTCAACGTTTTTTTTTTTTTTTGGTCGACTTTTAGAACTCCACCTTTGGATGACTGGTACGTTCTGGAGGTTTCTGCCAGAGAAAAGTTGGGTGTAAGAGCGTGTTGGTCGGGCCAAGTAACACTGTTTGATGTTTGGAACAAACCCCATTTTGACATAAATATCCTGCCAGTCAAAAGGGGTTGTAACCACACCCTTTATGAAAATTGAGGCCGTTGAAAGTAGAAAAATATGTTTACAAAATAGAAATAAATGCATTAAGAAATACTAGTGACTTTTTTTGTGTTAACGTATACTCACCAGACGTTTTAATATAAACATCATATTAAGACACTTTGTTTTCCATGATAGTCTTATTGGATGGTTTCCACAAAGTGTTTCTTGTGATTCCTTTGTGATTCTGGTCCACATTGATAAGATTCCATCATACTGTAGAAGTCAATCTCTCATTCTACTAGTGATGGGTCGCTCATGAACGATTTGTTTTTTTTGAACGAGTCTTTAACATGACTCAGAAGAACGAATAATCTCAGAGAAGGACTCATTCATTTTCTACTGGGCGTGCATGCGCAAAACATCGCAAAACCTCCGTAGGTTATGTACAGGAAACAGAAATGAGAGGGTCATCTAATGGGTCTTGTGGTCCGAACCCTTCATTCTTTTGTCACATAGCATCCATGGGAGTCACTCACGTGACAAGAAAACGAACGACTCAGGCTAGAAGATATGAGAGATGAGCTGCTCATTCTGTTTATCATATGTCGTTAACCGCTTTGTAAAATTTTCATTACTGGAACTATAGACAAAATTTGTGTATGTAGACGTGTTGGGGTTTCTTTTTGATGAACGAGATTCAAAGACCCGAGTCACTAAAATAATCCAAACTACCCATCATTACATTCTACAGTACCCCATCGCCAAGGTGTGCTACTGGATTCCTACATGTATTTGGTGGATAAGAGGATACTGACCTACAGTATGGTGATTGGCATCTTCATGGATCTAGAGACAACTTATGTATTAGAAAATGGGTAAATTGCAGCCATAAGGGGACGCACGTGTTCAGGAACAATTTTCACACAGGCTATGATGTTCAAACAATGATTGGTTTGGTATCCAAGATGTACCAAGAAAACGTTTCTCACACCAACATTATTACTGTACACCACCACCATCTGTCTGAAGTGTTGACAGAATTCAGATTGGTTCCTTGACAAACCCACATCGTTTTTACCATCCAAAAGTCTAAAATATAAGAAAAACAAGAATTGTAAAACCTAAAACAAAATGTGCTTGATGAACATATGTAATTTAAGACTCTAGATTTTTTCGCCATTTGCAGTTGCAGTAAAAGGTAATACATTGTAGCATGGTCGTACAGTAATACGAATAAAAAAACATACTGTATAACTTTTTATACCATTAATTATTTAACAAACATGACACCGAAAAGAAAAACATGTGAGCAGTACTAAGTACCCCATTACTGCTTCCACAGGATTAAAGGGTAAGTTGCAGCCAGGTGCTGCTAATCATCAGCCTTTGATTAATTGATCATCAGCAGGTGTGCGGACCCTCGATAACAGCAGAAAGTTCGGCAGTTTGCTGGTCTGGAGCGTTCAGATGTGTGTGAACACAATGCCAAGAAACATAAGCAATGGTCTTGGAGAAGCTTTTAAAACCACTTCCAAACAATTTGGAGTCCATTAATCTACAGTGAGAAGAATGATTATTCACAAGTAGAAAGCATTCAAGATAGTTGCCAATCTTCCCAGGTGTGGACGTCCCCAATGCATTTACCCCAAAATCAGACAATGTACAAAATCAGACCATATAATAGTTTAAGAAATCCAGAAAAAGGCTTGCACCCTACAGGCCTCACTGAGCATGTTCCATGTTAAAGTCCATGATGGCACAATTAGAAGAAGACTGAACAAGTATGGTTTTGTTTGGAAGGATTGCCATTGGAAACACATCCTCTGTCTAAAAAGAACATGAAGGCACTATTGAGTTTCACAAAACTGTATCTGAACAAACCACAAGACTTTTGAAACAATGTCCTAAGGACTAATGAAGCCAAAGTGGAGATGTTTGGAATGAGACAAAAACCGAACAGCATTTCATCAGAAAAACCTCATACACACTGTCAAGCGCAGCAGTGGAGCAGCAGTGATGGTTTGGGCTTGTTGATGCAGCCACAGGACCTGGGCACCTTGCAGTCCTTGAGTCGACCTTGAACTCCTCTGTGTACCAGAGTATTCTAGAAGCAAACGTGGCGTTCTTAATAATGAATTTCTTGACCTTAAAAAAAACCCTAAAAAGCCAGAACCTTAACGTCTTCGAAGAAACCCATGGAGAACACATTAAGTCTGAGTGTGTGTATTGTAGTGTACAATACGCTGCATTTATGTTCTCCTGTATAAGCTTTTAATTACTTCCTTCTTCCTCCAGCTAAATGTCAGTCAGGGATAAAAACGTGTATTCATTTGAATGCTATTCTTTATTAAAAAAAGCCAGTCGGTTATTTTAGAGCTGAGGCAGTGTGTGTTTGTGTATGTCGCTAATTCATAGCAGAACCGCTTCCAGAGTAGCCTTACCAGAGTTACAGTAAGTCAATGTGACAGAGAGTGTGTATGTGGCCTGCATTCTTCTATCTGAGCCCTCTCTGACCTGCTGCTGTTAAAAGGTCACACACATGGAGACACTCAATCTGCGCAGCGCTCACGGGTTTCACACGGTTCCCCGTACGACACCAACGCCGCCGTGCCCCGTACAGTAGCCGGTTCAGTTCAGACGCTCCATCTTTTTTTTTTTTTTTTTTTTTTACGAGATCCATGTTTTGCACAACTTTGAAGAGAAGTGCAAGAAGTTTGGAAAAGAGCGACGTCGTTGCTGCGGTTCGGTAATGTGATTACAGCGTAGAAGTGAAACAAGATGCAATGCGCCAGACACACACGCCCAGGCGACGCCCTAAACCCTGTAACACTATACTGTTTAATGTTCGACCACAGCTTACATGTTTGTCTCTGTATATGTTATATACCATACTCAAAAACAAAGTGTTCTGGAAGAGGTCTTTGTATGGCTATGAAGGGTCCTCAGAAAATATGTTAATGAAAATCGCAACAACAACAACAAAAAAACGTGAAAAAGTAAACACGTTTAAAAAAAAATAATAATAATAAATAATAAGTCTACAAGGAACACGATTGAGACGGTTTAGTGTATATTTTACTTAATCGATTCAGAACATCAGATGAGCTCCAGAGATGAACGGTGGTGTAGTGGTTAGCACTGTCGCCTCGCACCTCCAGGGTCCGGGTTCGATTCTCACCTTAGGGTCTGTGTGCATGGAGATTCCATGTTCTCCCTGTTCTTGGTCCCGGTACTCCAGTGTCCTCCCACAGTCCAAAGACATGCAGATTAGGCTAATTGGCGTCCGCAAATTGGCCGTGTGTGTGTGCTCTGTCATGGATTGGCACCCTGTCCAGGGTGTACCCTGCCTCCTGGATCCCCAATGTGACGCTGTATACAGGATAAAGTGCTATAGACGATGAGTGAGATAAGATCCAGATTATTTCAGAACTGATTATTGATTTAACGGTGCAGTATGCGCCGTCACAGGTGTATTAAATATTAGCTGAGAAAATCGCTTGGGAAACTGATTCCTGATTGGATGTGCTTCCTGTCAATCATTTTCAGACATTCCACTCAACCGATCACTGTAAATTATAAGACTCAGAGCTTCAGCTGAGATTAAGATTTAACGATCTATCATTTAAAAAAAATGACCTAATGCATTTTTAATCAACACTGCTTGATTTTCCCAACAGATCTAAATGTCCCTTCGGACCTACAGTAAGGAGCTGCATCAATCAAATATATATGTATAAATAGGATAAGCTCCTGAGAGTGTACAGTACGTACATGATTGAAGGCATTTCTAAACTCTCGCATGATTATTTCTGGACCTGCGGCTGATTTGATTTGGAACCCAGCCAGCTGAGAAGGAGCGTGAAGGTGTAAATGCTCTTTGTATTAGACCTCGTCCCAGGCTGAATAGTCTAAGGGAGAGAGATCAGACGGAGCGGGAACGATCGGGCGACACCGCCAGCCAAGTTACACTGGCCGAGCGTCAGAGCTACGGCTACGAAAACACACCCACGATTTATTAACCCGAAAAATCTGCAAAGCATCCAGGCGAGTACTCGTTCCAAATTTGATCCTAATAAAAAGTCGATACATTCGACGTCGTCGCCAGGGAGGTGCCTGAAGGATCGTCCGCACACGGAGGGGGAAAATCTTTCATTTCCAGGCAAATGTCTTTCATCTGCTGCGTATCACCACAAAAACAACCTCGAATTCGAGCTTAAAATTAGCATCACAATGGCCGCCGGCTCCACAAGTTTTTCCAATCATAAACCGAATGAGATTTGTTAAATAAAGAAAAGATGCGTAAACAACATTTTTCTCCCCCCAGAGTGATCCGTAATTCAGACCCAATGCCACGTCTTCAGAAGGGCTTGATGGAAAAACCCCAGAAACACACACACTGAGGATGGATTTAAAGACCTAAAAATGATACACTGTGTGGCAGTGTGTGTCTCATCACTTGTTTTATAGTACGATTCATGATTCGGGTCAGTTGGTTATTTTATTAGTGTGATTTTTTTTTTTTTAATGCTTTATCATATTCAACTGATCTAAAAACTCGAATCTAATCCTGCATGTTGTGAAGTCTTACACTGGGTACAGATTAACGTATACAGGAAATATTAGAGCTGTGATTTGATTTGACTGGAGTTAACTTTTAGGCGTTGCGATTTACAATTTGATTCAACAGTACCAAAGTTTACTGTCTGATTTATCGCTAGCAGGTACATTTTTTACACCGCAAAAAATTGTTACACCTACCTGGAATTTTTTAAAATACGATTATGAACAAACAAAAGAAACAGATCTAAGACTATTAAGCTTATCCCTGATCAAATTTTACTAAATTTTTCAGCAACGTTTTTTGTTTTATTGGCCGATCATTTACTAGTTTTAGGAATTTATTTCTTAAAACAACCAAAATTAATTCCGAATAGAACATTTTTCGCTTGCAATTTTAGTAACAATTGACTAGAAATTAGCTTAATTCTTATAATTAATTTATTGTAAACTTATTCTAAGAAATTTTTGATAGATTTGGCTAAACTTAAGAATATTTCACTTGCTACAATGTCATTTTAATTGCAGGCCCAGGTTCCAGGCCCCCGACGCCCCTGAATAAAAACCGGGTATACAGTATAAACGGTTTAGACCATGAGTGAGTGAGTGAGTGAGTGATATTTGGTTTGTGGTAACTTGTTTTACAAAATTCCAGACAGGTTTGGCTAGATTTAAGAATTTTTCACTTTCACAAGATGTCCTTTTCTGCGGTGTACGTGTAAAGATTTAGTTTGGCTGCAGTTTCGTAAAAGTGATTCATGACTTGGACTTGAGTCACAAAATATTCTATGTTGAATTCCAATATTCTATACTTTTTTTCCCCAGCAAAAAAGCTGTGCAACCTTCCTTTAGTTCCAAGGTCAACCCTGAACCAGCCACTTTAAGGCACTTTGAGGTAGGATCGCTCCCATGAAGAGCAGACTTCACCTTTAAATCGTGTGCCGTTTGCGATGACAAAAGGGCCGCGACATGTAGAACCTGTGGTTCAAGATTATCAAACGCACAAGCACCAACAAAGCAAACAGCGTTTGAAACAAAGCCACAACGGAAATCGAAGCCAAAGTGAAACGAGACGGATGAGGACACTCTCATGAATACAGTCACAACATCGTAAAAACTGAAGTGTCTGTGTTCGACTTTCCTGGTTACATTAAAACAAGAATCAGTTAGAATCACCTCACACAGACAGTATTAGAAACATGTGTGTGTGTGTGTGTGTGTGTGTGTTTGTACTGTAGACGTACACTTGACAGGCAGCAGCTACATCTCTTTACAATATGTCGTATATTTTTTGTTTTTGTTCCCCTGTCCAGCTCGTTCCCAGTTCCCTCTGAACCCTACATTCCCAATCAGCGCTGTACAGTACAGTATGTCTGGGATCCGAGCGGCTTGAGGTTTTGAATCTTTTCGGAGGTTCGGTCTGTAGTGCAGAACTCTGGGTAAAGATTATGCTGATTGAACAGATAAAGACTAATGTTCTCAGACGGCAGCTGATTGAGGGGGTTAATGCAGCCAGACTAAGAGCAGGAGCGAGGCTTGTGGTGCCCTAGTCTTTGTGTGTGTGTGTGTGTGTGTGTGTGAGAGAGAGAGACGGGGGAAAGGGGGCTGGGATGGAAGAATGCCACCGTGCTCGTTTCCTGTACAGATGGAGGAAGTGGGATTTATTTATGTAGCCTCTTAGCGATGGAGAGATCTGGGAAAGTGTGTGTGAGGGACAGTAGGAATCATTAAAAAGAGAATGTTAAAAGTCTTAATTTTAATTGGTTAGAAGGTGTGTACTAGTTTTTTTCTTTTTTTAATATAAAAGCAGCCACCAAAATAAATTGTATTTATTTATTGTAGGTAAAAATAAAAACATAAAAGGTGGCACAGTGGTTTAGAGATTAGTGCTGGTTACCACAAACCTCCAGGGTTCAGGTTCACATCCCTCCTTAGGTACTGTATGTGTGCATGCATGCATGCATGTTCTCCCAGTTCTTGGTGGGTTTCTCTGGTTTCCTCCCACAGTCCTAGGATTAGGTTAATTGGCGTTCCCAAATTGCCTGCAGTGTGTAAATGAATGTGTGTGTGTGTGTTTTCTGTGATGGATTGGCACCCCATCCAGGGTGTACCCCGCCTCGTACCCTAAGTCTTTTGGGATAGGCTTCAGGATAAAACAGTATAGATGATGAGTGAGCGAGTGAGAATAAAACCAATTAACAGCTGGTATGTTTATTTTTGTGTTTTTCTAAGAACACATTGTTACAAGTTACGGAAAATGAATGAACACCTTCCAACCAATCAGATTTAAGAATTCATTTGGGTTAAAAAAAAACAGATTTAATTAGTGTATATATATAATATGTAGTTGGATTGATGTAATAGCTCGATTTGTAAGCCAACAATAACGATGCACACACATGCACACATCCGCGCGCACACACACACACACAGCACAATGTTGTGTAAGCTACAGTACAGTATGTTTCCCGCAAGTCTGTGCATGCATGTGTGTTCACGCTAGGTGTGTACATGTTAGGAAGCAGACAGGGAGTGTGTTTCTGGGGTTGTGTGTAACACCGTGCACACATGACTATGGGTCTGTGTAATGTTGTCAGACAGAGTTGTGTGTGTGTGTGTGTGTGTAAGCATGAACAGAACTCGTCGTACTGTATGCTTGGTGAGACAGAGGACAAACCCGCACTGACTGGCTCTCTCTTTAACATTTTCCTGTGTGGGCTTTTATAGATGTCTATGAAAATCTCCCACATGGCAGAAGTATGTACACATACACACACACACACACACACAGACTCGGTCAGGGTTCTACTTCATTAGGCGTAATTATTCCTCAGTAGAGTTAATTGGTGCATGCGGTGTGTCTGATTGTGATCCAGTGACACAGCTGGAGGTAAAGCCATGCTAAAGTCAGTGTGTTAATGCTAGCACACACACACAGACATGCACACACACATATGGGCCTCACGTATCAAACTGAATATACCGTTCAATCTTTTTGTGAGCTGCTCCCAGGAGCTTGTGTGCTGTTTGGTGAAATCTGGTTCAGTGGGAAAAACACGATCACGTGATCGACTTCAGATCGTAAAAAAAAAACGGCGATGCGTTTGTGCGATCATGCTGGTGCTGAGAAGTCAGCATGTTTATTTTAATTATTATAAATAATGACATGGAAGCAAGCCACTCGTGACAAATAAGTAATTTAGGCATTCAGTGAAGACGAAATTAATGGCGCCCTTTAAAAATAGCGCATTGGCGACAGTGCTTTACGATTATTTTAGCTTTTCAATCGCTGCACCTAGGAGGCGCTCTTTCATCGCTCTGTATCAGCATTTTGTCTTTTTCAACCTGTTTTTTGGTGTAAGTGCCACGAACAGGCTTGTACATTTATCCATTGCCGTTATATACACACAATTATACAACAGTTTTACTGTAGTTCTGAGGAATTTGATTGGATGAGACGTATTCCGGGAACAGTGATAATAGACAGTAACAGCACTGGGACATTCAAATATATGCATCACTCTGCATAACGGGTGTTCTAATAACTAACGTTTGGTCCGCGGTACTGAGGAGAGAGCAGCTGCCGGAAAAAACCCACATTTACAACCAGTCACAGAAACACTTTCAGCAAGAACACACATCTGATAACGTTATTGATAACTCATTGTCTATATTTACAGGGTCGCAGGGGGCCCTGAGCTTATCCCAGGAGACTTGGGGCATGAGGCGGGGTATACCCTGGACTGGACTATGCCCAGCATACACACACTACAGGGAAATTTGGGAACTCCAGTTGGCCTAATCTGCATGTCTTTGGACTGTGGGAGGAAACCGGAGTACCCGGAGGAAACCCACCAAGCATGTAGGGAGGAACATGCAAACTCCATGCACACAGAGACGGGAATCGAACCTTGCTGGGAATCAAACCCAGACCCTGGAGGTGCAAGGTGACAGTGCTAACCACTACGTACACCCCCGTGTCTCCTAGCAGCTTTAAAGAATAACATATATACTGTATAAATATGGAAATGTGTATAAAATGTTAGAAGATATGTGTGAATCAAAATGATCAGATTTTCCGTGATGATCAAGCCGAGGGTACCGGTGACGAGGAAAAACTCCCTGGGATGGCACTTGAGAACATGCAGAATAGTCTTCATTTAAATCGACATACTGATAACAACCTGAGCCAGGAGAGGGCCGTTCCATTACTCCCTACTACATTTCCTGATCTGTGAAGAATAGTATGAATACTTTGTATTCTTTCTTTTTTTAATCTGTGAAGAAGAGTTGCACTAAGGTCGAGTAACACAAGCAAAGGGACGCAACTCTGATCAGAGTCCAGTAGGAGGTTATTTACCACTTTAACCATTGCTGTGTCATGCTTGGGCTTTTGTCTTGCTAGATATGAGATTTCTCTCAACTATATGATTGTAAAAGCAATGTCATTCATTTTCTCGTGCACAAAGTTTGACGAAAAAAACAATCCCTTCTCCCTAATCAGCGTCTATTACATGAAGTCGACTATTCGGGCCGTGAAAAGGATTTTATGTTTTCAATTGTGACACTTATTTTGACTGGATCTCGACATGAACTCGACCTCCTTCAACATTGAAGGTCTTGACTGCAGTTCTAGGTGACCGGTTTGTTCTACAGGAGATGTTCCGTGTCCATACAGCAGCACATGTGGTCAAGTAATCTGTTTCTAATCTGAGCACAGAGTCATTCATGATTAATTATTTAAATGTCATGAAAAATGGAACTAAATCACCTGTGTGTGGGGGGGGGGGGGGGGTACTGTGCTGATTATCCCCATTATGGAGTTTTGTGTTTGAGGAACAGATGAAAAAGTGTTTAATTGGCACATTATTTCAAACTAGACACATTCAAACTAAACTCATACTGTATGACTGTCGAACTCGGAGCCAAATCACACACCGGGGTACTAAATGCCTGCTAGTGTATTAAAGCGTGCATTAAAAACAAGAGATTTTGTTTTCTCTGCTTGGACTGAAGAAAGGTTTAAACACCAGCATGTGAATGAAACACGTCGCTGCTCTGAGACTCTTACTGAGCAGGTCATGTTTAAACTCATGTAACATAAATCAGCATTTCTGATAAAGTTCAAAAGAACATGCACTGTAGATGCTATCTGGATGTGGGCTACGGGTCTGCTTCAGCAACACACACACACACACACACACACACACACGAATTACAAGGTGATTCATGTCATGCATAAAGAGAGGCGAAAACATGTGTCAGAGCGTGTATGTGAAATATATATGTGTGTGTGTGTGTGTGATTCAGCAGCTCTCCAGCATGAAGCTGATGAGTCACGAGCCGATCAGCACCTGCACCCGACACACCCGACACACAGACGCACACCAACCAACCCACACACACACACACACACACACACATGGGTGTGTATCAGCCTCTTTAAAAACAATTAATACAGCGAATATTGCCAACACACACACTCTTACAGACAAACAGAGGTACACACACGCCCCTCACACACCTGCACAGACACGTCCCACAGCTCCAGGATCATTAGAGCACGGATTAACAAATATTCACAATAAACAAGCAGAACTGGACTCAGACACACAAAAAACACACTCGGTCGGGTACAAGTCTGTACCGGTCGCACAACAGGAGTGACACAAAAACAACACCAGGAATAACCATTACACACTTTAGATCAGCGTTATAAATGGAGCAGGATGTGATCGAGGTGTTCACACTACGAATGAGAAGTTTCAGAATTATTGGCGTGAACAAAATTATTTGTGCAGTATACTGCATATTGTTTTCTATTTCATAAGCAAGTAGGTTTCCCGCCCTGTATTTAAACCAGGGAGGGTGAAGGCTGATACCTGCTTCCTCTAACACTGCGTCACTCAGAGGGAAAACGCTATCCACCCTCTTCCACATACATCAGCCTACAGGATGCCCTTGGGTTGCTGTGATTGACAGGTACTGTAGGAAGAGCATGCCCCTCCCACCCAGACAGCACAACTAGTTTCCACTTCATTTTCTCTTCTCTAATGTTTTTCCTGCTTTCTTTTCTATTTATTTTAGTCGTGTTTAGCCTTCAAACTTACCTGCATACTTTATATTTCCCCTCTCGTCTGTTCCAACCACTCCCTATTCAGCATCATCAGTACACTAATCACCGGCCCGAACATCTGTCATCATCTGTACCCGTTTCTCACTGGTTTATGCCTTAAGTTGGATGAGTTTTTTTTTGTGCCTCATGATTCATAGGTCCATGTGTGGCGCAACAAACAAAACAACATTCCTTTAAAACTGCTCAGGTGCTCTGACTACACTGCAAATGATGAGAGACAAAAAAAGGACCTTTAGGAAGCCTGGAGAACTATTTCTCAAGACTATATTAAAAATACAATAAAGTCTAGAGTTTTGGACGCGAAAAATGAATAAATGTGGGGTCAAAACTTTGCACCTCACATTTATTCATACTCTATCTATTCATCTCAGTCACTCATCGTCTATACCACTTTATCCTGTATACAGGGCCACGGCGGCATGCAGCCTATCCCAGGAGGTCACCAGACGGTACAATTCATCACACACACACACTCATTCGAACACCACAGGAAACTGGGAATGCTAATCAGACTAATCTGCATGTCTTTGAGCTGTGAGAGGGAACCAGAGCACCCAGAGGAAACCCACCAAGCACGGGGGAGAACATAGACCCCGAGGTGGGAATCGAACCCTGTAACTTGGAAGTGCAAGGCGGCAGTGTTAACCAAAGGAAAGATTTTTTAATATAATCTACTATATACTGTTTACTATAACACTGTGACCATGTGTGTGTGTGTGTAAAACATATATTCTTTTGTGTCTGTATGTGTGTGTGTACAGCGCACACGTAAAACAAAAGCAAGTCTCATTAGAGAGGTTAAAGATCCATTTTCTCTCTCTGCTCAAGACTGCTCTTTGTGTTACACACACACACACACACAGATTCCTCCTACTTTTGCAATTATAGACACACACACTCTTTCTCTCTGCTCTACACAGAAACATAGAAAGTCATTAGAGAGATTCCTTGTTTATTTTTCCGATAAAACAGTGTTTCCTTGTGTGTGTGCGTGTGTGTGAAAAGAGTGGAAGAAGGGTAACTGTGTAAGATAAGAAGGGCGAGGGGGAAGCTTACTCTAGATTCACACACGCACACATACACAGCGCCTGTGCCCACAAACAGAAACACTTATTTGTCTGGATTTATTTTTACTTTTTTTTTAAGTAAAGTGCAGGTTAATTTTTCTATTTTTACTTAATATCTTGCGTTCATTTTTTATATGTATTTATTTTTTTGGGCTGTGGAACGAATAATTAAATTTTCCATTATTTCTTATGAGAAAATTCGATTTGGTTTATGAGTGTTCTGGAATACGAGCCCACTCCGACTTATTCGAACGAATTGTGCTCGTAATCCAAGCTTCCACTGTATCTATCTATTTAAACTCATGATATCCTGATGGTTGGTCCGAACGGGTTTCTGATATCCGTCACGAATCTTTTATTTGTTATTTGAAGTCGAACGCAGCATGTGTAAAATCGTTCTAACATTCAGGATGTCACTGTACAAGAAAGTTTATGAATCTTGAATCTTGAAAGACAGGTATTTTGACATCGACCCCGTTTCTATGTTATATAATATGCCTCCTATTTAAATGTTTGTACAGATGGCAATTGGCAAATATTATTACAGCCATGGTAGCTTTGCCACATGTGTTTCAGGGATGAAAGACAAAAAAAAGAACTAAACAAATGCCGAAACTTTGGCAGATTTCACTGCCTCTTTCGGATCAGATCCGGAAAATAGAAGGGTCACGGCAAAACCTTGACATCTTTTCAAACTATTTTTCTGTTGCTTTTGGCTTCTGTCTTGGTCAAAGTTTCATTTCATTTTGAACTTCCTGGAATTCTGTTTTTTTTTTTTCACGCTAAACATTTGCACGTGACTTCGTCTTTCTATCAAAAATCTTCGTTGTATTTTTTTTTTTTTTTGCATACACTCTGTAGCTTATACGATAGCTTATGAGTTAGCCATGTGTTTGCACTCAGCAGGTGGATGTGTTCTATACGACTCCATTTATAGCTCAATCTTCACTGACAAGACATTTTCTTAGGCTCAGAGCCCAAACAGCAAACACACACCTCTCTCTCACACACACTCACACACAATGGTCCTCTCGGCACGCATTGAACTGATTAGCTTTGATGATTTGAGGTCGCTTTCCTTGCGTGTTAAACATTCCTTTGTTTTTCTCCCTGTCAGGGCTCAGGGTGTAGCGTGTAAATCCTCATGTACAGTGCATACAGTCAGGAGCCATGTCACTTACACTAACTGCTGGGTTTCTAAATCCTCACTCACACACACACAGACAGCGTTGTGCAGGAAATTAGGTCCAGTGGGCAATTAACACTCCACGCTCGAGTGTGTGTTTAAGAGCGCAGTGGAGTTCGGTCAATGTAAAGCTTTGTAAAATTGCTCTTATAGGTTTTCCTGGAGGAAGGTGTTGATTAGTTTTCTATACCTGCACCTTTGACAGTTTTTCCAGCCAGCAAGGTTGAATGGCATGGTTTCTATAGTAACACTTTTTAACACAGTTGGATTTGTCCTTGTTTCATCCACTGTGCATGAACATTTTAGATTGTTGTATTCGCAGTGGGTTCAACAAGCTAATCCTATTTTCCTCCTAATGTGACCTCATATAAGAAGATTGTCGCTCAGCTCTGCTGTTCTCTACAGGGGGCGTGGCTCAGCTGTCCGTCATTTACATAAACGACGTATAGAGTGAGCTACAATCTTCTACTTCCGACTTGACTGCGCTGTATTTTATGTTTATCTTATACTTTTTTCACTGTTATTTTCTTTTATTTTATGATTATTATGATTTTTCTTTATGTAAAGCACTTTAAATTACCATTATGTATGAAATGAACTTGCCTTGCCTTAAACACTGAACCAGGACATTTGAAAAAGGAGTGAAATTAAGAAAGTTTGAGGGGTATTTCAGCTGGAGCCTTAACACACACACACACTTTAGAGGAGATCTGAGACCTGTGTTGACTTTTTGAAAAAATTATGGAACCTTTAACTTTTATGGAAGGAGTCTCTGGTGTCAGCGTTTTATTCCAAGTTTTCCAACATCTTCAGGATGGAAGAACATGACAAGCGCCAGGTATCTATTGGACACCGGATCGTGTTGAGTTTTTTACAACGCACTAAAAATTCGCAAAGTACAGTACGATGTTTGAGCCGTCGCCTCCGTCTCTGGTCGTGAAGCGCGCTGCCCTATAAACCAAATCGAATGCATCATAAAGGCCTCAATCAGATTTATCAGGTCCCTGTGATGCGGAATGCCGGCGGACCAGACGTTTTCTCAGCTCCGTCTCGTGTGTGTTAAATGAGAAACCAAGTGTTGGTGTGTTGAAGAACACACAGCATGGAATTTGATTTCCAAGCCAGTTTACAGTTCGGAGCAATTACACTCGGGCATACTCAGCCATGTCTGAGCTTGTGGGACGGTAATTCCATCCACCCGCTCGAGACAAACCCAACAGTCAAAGCACACACACAGACACACACATGATCATGCACTCAGATTTGAGAAGCAAATGGGTCCTGACTGCACACGCTCTCCAGCGTTTGAACACAAACCCAAAAATGAAATAAAGACTGTAAAAATCACAAGAAGGAGCCCAAACTAAGTAATCTAAGTGGCCTACTTTCTAATCTGGGAGGAACCGTGAATGACAAGGTGCTGCTGAAATCCTGATAAAACACTTCCAACTGTAGAAAACTTGTGGGGAAGTCTGGAGCGAGGCCACCTCTGGAGATCAGCGCTACCACACCGGGGCCTCTCTCTGTCTCTCTCTCTCTCTCTCACACACACACACACACACACACACACACGATCCTGCTCCGTCCACAAGAGCGTCCGCTCTGAAATCTCCCAAATTGCAAAGTCAAAGAGAAAGACAGCTGCTCCTGAGCACCGGGTTTCACACACACATGCTTTGTGGCTCAGGCGGAAACAGAAACTGTTTAAACAAAAAAGAGTTCAAGCAGAATTATGAAATGTCCAAATGTAAACACATTCTTACACACAGGCCTGGTTAAACAGTTACAGGACGAGATTAAAGCTGATATTTACAGTATCGCACTGAGACCCTCTCCTACACCGATGACCTGAGTCCTTACGAAAGGAAAGTTTGTGTATCGCCACAAAGTCATTATGAGATAAAAGTATTTATATAAAAAAAATATTACTGTAATGCCTGTGGTTTTGTTCAGTATATATGTATATTTAGTTTAAATGCACATTAAAGGAGTTCCTAGGAGGCCAGCGTTTCAGATGTAAATCAGACAGGCGTTCCGATCATGGCTCCAGCATACTGAGATAACTTTATATCTTAATAGTGTCCAAGCACTAATGAAACACTGGGGATTTTATACATAAATAAATGGAGTTCTTACTCTCAGAACTGTGTTCTGTTATTCCGTAAAATTCAAAGTATGTATACACTATATTGCCAAAAGTATTGGCTCGTCTGCCTTCACATGCATATGAACTTGAGTAACATCCTATTCTTAATCCATAGGGTTTAATATGATGTTGGCTCCACCCCCTTTGCAGCTACAGTATAGCAGCTTCATCTCTTCTGGGAAGGCTTTCCACAAAGTGTAGGAGCGTGTTTATGGTGATTTTTGACCATTCTTTCAGAAGCGCATTTTTGCGGTCAGACACTGATGTTGGACGAGAAGGGCCCGCCTCCTCCCTGTTCGCGCTCTAATTTATCTAATTCAAACCTTGGATTGTTAGCATAATTTGTTCTGGAAGTGTGCTTGTATATCGAAAACACTAGTATATCAAAGCAAATTCCTCCCATAAAAAATAATGGACACTTAGATCATTTGTTCTACAGCCCAAAAATATTCATATTAAAATAACAAATTATATAAGGAAAAAAATAAGGAAAAATAAAACAAATGAACCAGCACTTTACTTTTGAAAAAAAGTCAAAATGAATCCTAACCGATAAGTGTTTCTGTTAGTGTGGTTTTTGCGCGCACACACTATGTGTGTGTGTGTGTGTGTGTGTGTGTGTGTGCATGATTGCCACTGTTGTTAAATGCGCTATACAAGTGAAACTGAAACTGTACTAATTGATGTGGTGTACAGATGAAGGTATGGAGATGGTAACAGTGTCAATAGTCAAGCTTTGAAGTTTTTCTAAAAACTTTTCCAACATAGGAAATTTTTCAGGACAGACACATTTACAGTTACGTTTCTCTGTCATATTCCTATTTATTATTATTTAACTTCCAGAGAGAGAAAACAAATCCAATAGCAAAGTAAAGAAACAAGTGAGGAATACAACAAGAGGAATAAAACACTTGCTTAATCCAAGGTGGTTACAGTGAGTCCTGCCTGTATACACATTTAATCTGTTCCGGAGGCAAGTTCTTAAGCTGAAATTTCGTATTGCGAAATGCATTGTCCCATAGGATATACCGTAAATATAGATAATGCTTTCCAGCCACCCAGAAGTATTACCAATATTACCAATTTCCAACACTATCATCATATTTTTGCATCTAAAAACATCCAAAACATTAAGAAAAAGACAAGTAAATGAAGTAAAATATGAAATAATATAGACAGACTTTATTAACCCTCACTTAACCTTAACTTATGATTCTTCTTGGCACCGGCTGCTTTAAAAACCAAACTGAAAGCGGCTCCCTTTTCTTCTTGCTAACATTCTTGGGATCCGTAGTGGCTAAGATATTTTGTTACCTTGTCTCCTTTTTTCTGTTGTTGTTGCAATGTTGTATCGTTGTCGTTGTTACGTGCTTGTGAATCTGTTTAAACTGACACGCCCTGCACCGTGTGAACAGCAGACATCTTCACTCCCTGAATTTTGGATACAGAACTCGATTTTTATTCATTTTTATTTTTTCGACAAAGGCTAAGATTTTGCACTTTACCCTCACGCTCGCTGACCCGTTCCGAGAATCAAACATCAGACCGGCGCGGAGAGACGAGAACAAAATGACGAAATGTTACAAAACATCCAATTACTGGCGGATTAGAAACCACTTGGCGCAACATCTTCATTAAAATACATCTGTCAATAATTGTCATGTTGCTGATAATTAATGGGTAGCTCCAACTGCTGACATTGTGCTGAGTAAATCTATCATCACGGTTTCAAAATGCATGCACACACACACACACACACACACACACACACACACGATGAGTAAGAGTCTGTCTGGGCTGTAGTTCGGTCCAGGCTGCTCAGCATTAAAGTGTTCACAGACAGGCGGTAAACATGGGGCATTTGGTTTAGTGACACACACACACACACGTGCTTACACTCACACACACACACTCACACACACACACACACATACACACACGTCTGCCAGGACCAGATGGGAAAATTTCACACTCGTCTGGTTTCGCTGAGTTTTCAGCACCTCTCTCTCTCGCTCTCATCCACGGTCTCGGCCTTTTTTTTTTTTCCTATTATTTGTTTTTTTAATACCGGTGTCACGTTCAGGCTCTTAAGGTGTAATACAGAGTATATCACACTGCTCAATTAGTATAATATATAGTAATATAATACAATACAATAATACTTTAGACGTTGAGGTTGTCAGAATCATTCGAACGTAGCGTGTAGCATGGACGCGCGTCGCGAGCAGCGTACTAAATGCATTAACACGCATTCTTACAAAAAAAGCAGCTTGCGGCGAGCTGCGTTAAACAGTCGTCTCAAATTCTGCTGAACATAAAACCTGGGAGGCTGCGTAAAATCCTCCCTTCTTCCCCTCCCCCCCCACACACACACAGTTTTTTCCTTTTTCTCCTTCTCTTCTCCAAACCACCTTTTTTTTTTTCCTTCTTGCTTTTCTTTTCTCCCTCAAGGAATAATAAATAGCTATGAAAATGAATCTTGAAAATGGAGTGGTTGGCAGAAAGCACGGGGTGAAAGAATAGGAAAATAAATTAAAAGCCGCTCTCCAAGTCAAACAGGGCCGCCGTTCAAAGGCCTAGCTGCGGGTGCTAGCCGCTAGCTTTATTGCTAGCATATGCCATGGCTCTATTATATCCTTCCTCTGTTGCTCACCCAGGAAAAAATATTATCACAGGAATGAGGGATGAACCGGGATTCTCAGGGCCTCTGCGTGTTGACACGCTGACATGCTAACAGGCTAACAGGCTAGCGGGTAAACGCAGAAATGATTAGCTGCATGATTCGGCGCTACCGTGTGTTTATCGGTCAGTGTGTGTGTGTGTGTGTTTTAATGTGATGGCCGTGGTTGATAGCGGATCAGATTTCTGACTATTGGTGGATTCGGTCGCTCGTTTGGAGTAAACCTTGTTAGCTTTGGCGTTCTCGTGTTATTTATAAGCCTTCTCCAAGTTTCCATCAGCTTTTTCTAGCCTCAAAGTGTAGATACATCTGTCTCCTGTTGGCTTGGACTAAAATAAAGCAAACTTAGTCAGGTTCCTCTGCAGTCTGCTGATCTACAAGGTCGAGCAGGACGGGATACCAAGCAGATAGGCCGTATCAGGTCAGGGTTCTGATCATTAAAGCCCATTAGCGTATCATTTTTGAAAAATGATTAATTATACTATTTTTTTTCCCAGTACTTCCAGTACCAGGGTAGAAATATTCGTGCCAAAGGGAGGATCTTCATGTCCAAAAACACAAATTGCAACCAGGAGACAAAATATTTGCACCTATCCCATGAGGTACACCCTGGACGGGCCCGCCAATTCATCACAAGGCACACACATAAACAAACTCCATGCATAGAGAGGCGGGAAGCGAACCCAGACCCTAGAGGTGCAAGGCGACAGTGCTAACCACTAAGCCATCGTGCCGCCACCAAGGCCATGCAGATTATGATAATTGGCGTTCCACAATTCACTCTAGTGTCTGAATAGGTGTATGTGTGGGTCTGAATAGGTGTATGTGTGGGTCTACCCTACCCTGTACCCCGAGTCCCCTGGGGTAGGCTCAAACCTTCCTGTACAGAATAAGTGCTATAGAGAATGAGTGAGAAGACAGATTTCTGTATTATTAAATAGTTATTGAATAACATGATCAGCCGGAGTGCTGTTATAGGAAAACAACAAACCACATGGTAGTAAAACAAAGTGTTCTATTCCCTTTGTACCAATAAAATTTGCATTTATTATAAAGGAAAAAGACATAACAGCGCTCACCTGAGTCGAATACACATGAAACCGAACTTGTTGTGTTGGTGACTCTTTCTGCATGGAGATGTTGAACATTTTATGGAAGGAGTCTCCAGTGTCGGCACTCTGTAACAGTACAGGGTTAAGCTTTAAACCTTCTCTGAAACATTTTCCAACACAGGAAAGGTCACATTGTCTTAGAAACAATAAAAATCCTAGAGTAATTGACTGAATATTTAAACATATAAATATGGATAAAATATGATGAATTATTCTATAATTAATAAAATAACGTAATCATTGTCAAAATACGAGATATATGAGGAATAAAACTCCTGGATACAGTAAGTCCTGTTGGTGATAAGTTCCCAACAGCAGCATGTCTGGAAGTGTTTGTATTCTGTCCCATTGGGAATATTTTTAGATTTAGAGAATCTTTAGAACTGAAATGCTTCGTTAAGGCTCAGATTACACTTTGACTTGATGGCACCAACAAAGATTTAATGGTTAACCTCTCCGGTTCCTGGTTCTAGTTTTATAGGAAACTCAGACAACCTTTGGTACTCTGATACACATATACATATGAGTCAGGTTTGTTTTGTTCCTGGGTTAACATGCTGTTAATGTGGACAATGATTAATCAGAAAAAAAAAATCATTGCTATGGATTATTCCATAATGTTGAAAAAACAGATCTAACACTCGCTCAATACCAGAGCTTAAAATTGTATTCCTTATTGATGCAGCACATCTGGCTCTGTCCATGTTACACCTTAAAGGCATCCAGTTTGGACTCTTGCTCATAAACCCTAATATACGACATAACTTCCTTTTTTCTTTAAAAAAAAAAACACACACACACACACACACACACACACCCAGAGCTGGCGTTTCTAATGCTCTGTCTCTCCCGGTGTGAAGAACAGCGCCAGCAGCTTTACACAGCCAAAGCTGGAAATTAGCCGTGCAAATCTCATTATTTGGTGGCTACTTTATATGAGCCCATATTACAGGAAGAGAACAATCATATTCTGGACCTGGCGCACCGCGGGAAGGAGGGACGGCCAGGCGGTCATGCAGAGATAGGCTTTCTGAAAACCGAGGAAGACAAATTACAGACGCTGTTTTGTACCTGTTGATGCCAGAAACTGAGAAACCACACACGTGAAAGCATCTGGTGCAGATGTGAGAAAAAACTCGAGTTGAACACATCAGTCAGGGAGGGAGGAAAAAAAAATCAGAAGAAGGAGAACTTCGCCAGGGCTCAGATCTTCAGCTTTAGCTATCATCGAGATGTTTTAGAGAGTTTTATTCAACTAATAGCTCGATTTTAGAATTTAGAAAATCAATCATGTTAAAACTTTTAGATTTAAGACTAAAATAAGCTAGTTGTATAATTTAACTCAGAATTGATCAGCTTTCTTATACTGTACTTTAAAGCCAGCGGATTATGTGTTCAGAGCTGTTTATGTTGAAAGCTTTAAAAAATACACTCAGCCATCTTTTACTGGAAAAAGGAACTTTTAATCTGTATAAATTAAAAAAATAAACTTTTATCTGTACATGGGGTCAGCATTCGCTCTTTTAATGATATTTTTATGATTCATATATCGGAGGACCAGAAATCAAGTTTAGAAAAATGTCTGTCTGTTTGTCTGTCCAGACAGATTATGTCACAGCATCACACAAAACTGTCTGAACAGAATTTAATGAAACTTCTGCAGCACTCAGATCTCTACCTGAGGTTTAACCTGCACCGTAAGTGACATCTAAATATGGAGTAAAAGTGATGTTATGAACAGTTATGTGTGGGATTTAATAATCTACTTTAAAATAATCTACTAATGCGCTACTGTCTTAATGTAAATAAACACCTGCACCAATAGATATTAATTATTAAAGATGAACTGAATATTTTTACTGGGATTAGTTCATATCTGATCAGCAGATTATTTTTAACTCTTTCTCCAACATCTTTAACCATCAACAACGTGTACTAACCCTAGTACTGTATATAATACTGGAGGGATGATTTGTTGGTTCTTCTGCCTGGAAAATTAGGCATGGATGGAAATATATTGCGTGAACAAGCGAAAAAAATACAATGATTTTTTATACCAATTAGTGATATACAGCTACATATGGATAGTAGTGTTTCTCTCAATGTGCAAATCTTTCACCATATGGGAGTGTCTCTTCATACACACACACACACACACACACACACATAGAGCAAAGTGTGAAAGTCCTGAACTGTCTCAGGATCGAGAAGCAAAACACACAAGACCTGAAGATCCATTCATCAACTACATGGACGGACCAGACTCTGGGATTTATACACACACTGAGTGTGTGTGTGTGTGTGTGTGTGTGTGTGTGTGTGTGTGTGTGTGTGTGTGTGTGTGTGAAAATAAACCGTGGGTGTACCTGGGAGCAGGCCCAGCAATAAATTAGTATGCTAACAGAGCAGGTTCTGTTGCAGGTTGCTGCAGGTCCGTCTACACCCACTACACGCGTCCTCGTCGTCGATGTTTACGTAGAGGCAGACAGCGATTTTCCTCTCCGTCCTTTTTACGTTTCCAGGACGCAGACAGACAACCTCATGACATGATGGTGATAGCGGCGTCTCACAGTCACTCTGGCACGCAGCGACTGGAAAATAATCAGCCAGACATTTAAATATGGAATGTAATGGAGAGATCAGTTCACACATGCACATCTGCTTTTATGGGAGCAGTCAGATAATCTGTGCGACTTTGGTACTGTATGGTCGCTGGTTCCAGACGAGCTGCTTTGGGTTTCATACAAATCAGGCTCTAGAGAGAAAAAGTGCGAAGATTGAGGCACAGCAACCTGACAATGACTCAACCAATCACTCTTCTTACCTGCTGAGCAGAAACTCAACTTACAATGCAAGTACAGTACAGTACTGTGCAAAATATTCTTTATACTGAATGAAATTAAATGATGATTTAATTAATGGCAGCACCATGGCGTAGTGGTTAGCGCTGTCACCCTGCATCTCCAGGGTCTGGGTTCGATTCCCGCCTCTGTGTGTATGAAGTTTTCCTCCCCATACTTGGTGGGTTTCCTTTCTCAGTCCAAAGACATGCAGGTTATGCTAATTGTCGTTCCCCGTAGTGTGTCATGTGAATGAGATTTAATTAAAGATATAGAAACAAATGTTTAAAAACTGTTTTTTTAATGTAACAGTCTCAGCAGCGACCTCATTTCCCCTCTCGTCTGTTCCAACCACTCAGCATTCAGCATCATCAGTATAACTAATCACCGTCCTGATCATCTGTCATCGTCTGCACCTGTTTCTCACTGGGTCAGGACTTAAATTAGATGAGTTTTTAATGTTTGAAATGATTCATAGGTCACTGCGTGGCTCACCAAACCAAAACGTTCCTCTGAAACTGCTCAGGTGCAGCGACTGGACTGAAAGTGAGAGTCCTTCAGGAAGCCTGGAAAACTAATGAAGACTACATTAAAATACAAGAAGGTCTAGCTTTGTGGAAGCAAAATATGAAGAAATAAGGGTTGTCTCAAGACTTTTGCTTCTGTATATGAAGAACTCTGGTGAGCGTCTCTCCCGTCAGCCCAGAGAACAGGTTCATCCAACCAGTGAAGACATTTCCACATCCAGCTTCTGTACCGTCCTCGAACAGAGCTGCAGTACGTCCTGCTCGGGCCTGGGGGCTCACACTTGGTGTTCTAAATGTTCATCGCATCATTGGCGCGCCAGTGTTAGAAAGAGTTATTTCAATTCCTTTCCGCCACATTTATTTCTTCTACAACACCAAATGGAGTCCAGTTCCCATCATGGAGGTGTTAATGGAGCGCCTCTGGGAAAGCACTCGGTGTGAGCACGCTCGGTGGAGCTGGAGCAGGACCCAGGGCGAGGGGTATGTCAGGAATGTGCCGCTCTTTCATGTTGCTACACGGTGCAGTTCGACGACCTCTAATCCGCTAACAGGCGAGGAACATTCCGGCAAGTTGCGGCTTTTAAAACTGATCAGTAAAAAATTACAACAAATCTCATGAGTTAACTTCACTTACTGGTACCCGAGGTTTAAACGTGTGAAGGTGTGAAGAACGTGCTTGCAGAGCTCTGCACGGGAAGGATGTCTTGCTAAACGCCACTTATGACAGACTGGCAAGGAATTGCTCTGGAAATTAAGTTAATGTGAAGATGAAAGCTGGCAGGCAGGAAACATCTCAACACACAGCAAACCAAACAACAGATCCCACATGAACTAATTAGCTATGCTACTGCTAACGCCGCAGGCTAATTAGGATACCAGTGCCGTTCAACAGATTCATATAAACTGGAGTGTTTAATTAACTCCAGACATGCTTCACTGGATAACGCTGGTAATGATATTGGTTTTCTGGATCTCAGTGGCATTTCTGAGGAACATCAACATCACACAAGATCAAAGAAATATGAAGACCCTCATCAAAAGGGGAATCAGATAAAGGAGAGTGGTTTTCTGTTCTGTCTCTTTCCTTAAACTTACACACACCTGCATCCGCACACAAACACACACACACACACATACACAATTTTACCTTGTGTGTGCGATTTCCTCTTACAGTGGGAGATTCACATGGGATTCGCATGGGTGGTCTGCAGTTTTGCAATAAAACTGACAAAGACTATTTAAGACAGAGAGAGAGAAATGATAAAAAGAGAATTATAGAGATTGAATAACAATAATAATGGAGTCAAATTGTCAGCGGGAGTAAGTTGAAAAAAGTCAGAGAGAGGTAAAGAGCGAGTCAGAGAGAGTCAAAGACAGTCAGAGAGAGGGCTAGAGAGTGAGTCAGAGAGAAAGATTCAGAGAGAGGGCTAGAGAGCGAGTTAGAGAGAGAATCAGAGAGAGAGCTAGAGAGCGAGTCAGAGAAAGGGCTAAATATTGATTCAGAGAGAAAGAGTCAGAGAAAGAGAGGGGTAAAGAGTGACTCAGAGAGAAAGAGTCAGAGAGATAGAGAGTGAGTCAGAGAAAGGGCTAGATAGTAAGTCAGAGAGAAAGAGTCAGAGAGAGAGAGAAAGGTAGAGAGCGAGTCAGAGAAAAAGAATCAGAGAGAGAGGTAAAGAGCGAGTCAGAGAGAGAGTCAGAAAAAGAGCTAAAGAGCGAGTCAGAGAGAGACAAAGAATCAGAGAGAGGGCTAGAGAGCGAGTCAGAGAGAAAGAGTCAGAGAGAGGTAGAGAGCGAGTCAGAGAGAAAGAGTCAGAGAGAGAGAGGTAGAGAGCGAGTCAGAGAGAAAGAGTCAGAGAGCGAGTCAGAGAGAAAGAGTCAGAGAGAGAGAGGTAGAGAGTGAGTCAGAGACAAAGAGTCAAAAAGAGGTAGAGAGCGAGTCAGAGAGAAAGAGTCAGAGAGATAGAGTGAGTCAGAGAAAGGGCTAGATAGTGAGTCAGAGAGAAAGAGTCAGAGAGAGAGAGGTAAAGAGCGAGTCAGAGAGAGAGTCAGAAAAAGAGCTAAAGAGCGAGTCGGAGAGAGACAGAGAATCAGAGACAGGGCTAGAGAGCGAGTCAGAGAAAAAGAGTCAGAGAGAGAGAGGTAGAGAGCGAGTCAGAGAGAGAGTCATTGAGCTAGAGAGTGAGTCAGAGAGCGAGCTAGGGAAATAAATCAGACAAAGACAGGGAGAGAAAGTCAGAAAGGGAGTCAGAGAGAGAAAGAGAGAGATGAGGAGAGACAGAATGAGAAAGAGTTTAATTCTGAGAGAAATGGAGAGATGGAGAAACTGAAAGAGAGTCCGAGAGTAAAAGACAGAAAAACAGAGAGACAGATTTTAATGAAGTTAATGTAAAATTTACAATAATATTTACAACTACCCCATATAAACACCATACACCTGTGTGTGTGTGTGTGTGTGTGTGTGGGTGTTTGGACGGGCATGCTGCAAGTTTTTTTTTTTTTATAACCGACAGTACAAAACAACAAACACACACACACCCACTTACACAACCCTGTTCAATACCGGGAACAGGAAACCAAATGGAAAGATGCAAACAAGTTCCACTGAAAGGCATCAATCATCAATTTCCCATACACACACACACACACACACACACACACACACACACACTGGAATAACAGATGGATAGTGCGTCACAATTCAGACAAACAAAGCGTGTGGCGCGGAACACACCGTCACAAGAGTGTGCAAACTGACCATCATATACTGGGAACAAAATGTCAGCAGTTACTGATTAACACACACACACACACACACACACACACACACAGTAGTAGACAGAAATGCAGAAAGTAAATAGACACTCATAGTTTTCTAAACAATTTTTTGCACTTAAATTGCTTGCGGTAACTTTAGCGACTATTTCTTTCCATCTTTAAGCCTGAATGTGACAATCCCATAGAAACTGAAGAATGAATAAAGAGGTCGGATTGTTGCTCAGTCGGAAGGTGGGATGTCTTAGAGACGGGAAACTCCGAATGGCAAGCGCGGAAATTCCTGCTCCTAGTGTCATCAGCGTTGAGGAGAACAAACTCTCATCCTATCCAGATGTTGCTCTTAAAGCCACTAACAACGTGTTAATAATACATTAATAGCTAAACCTTAACTACGGATGTCTGTTACTGTACCTTCTTACGTGTGTGTGTGGGTGTGTGTGTGTGTGTGTGTGAGCTCTTTCCCAGGTTCATAAGTAGAAAACAACAACGTGCGTGTGAAATGTTTGATGCTAGCTCACGTCGCTAGCTAATGCAACGGATAGATGTTCGATAGAAAAGCAGATCTTTTCTCGTTTCTCGTTTTCTTTTTTTTTAATCAAATTCTTATTTTTTATTGTAAATTTAAACACAATGCATTAACATACATACATACCATATATGGTATACTATTTTATTCCCCTCCCCCACTCTATACGAAAACAACAGCCAGCTTGCTGAAACAGAAGTAAGAGAAATTATATAAATAAACAATTACACGTTAAACAAAACAAAAAATATATATAATATATATAATAGGAAGAAGAAGAAGAAGCATTAGAGAAAAAAGAAAAATAAATCTTTAATTACAGATTGACTTTATAAGCGTCTATATTTTCCAAGTGGGTCATGCATGGTTGCCAGATATCACAAAATTCCTGAGTCGACCCCCTTTATGGAATAGAGAATGTTTTCTAGATAAATAAAATACGAGACCTTATTAATCCAGTGAGCGCGCGCGCGCACACACACACACACACACACACACACCGGTGGCAACGACTCCTTCCACTTTGTCTAGCTCTAGTCTGAGAGAGTGTGTGCGATTACTTGTCTTTTACACTCACAGAACAGTCCAACTTTCAAGAAATGAAATAACAACGTTACACCACAATGGTCCTAGAATACACGGAGATAAACAGCTCTACTAGAAAGAACCCAAAGATAATTTGTTACATTTAATGATCTTGTATTGAGCAAAAATAAATAAACAAACAAATAAATAAATAAATAAACCTGCAAATGGAGCATGTTTTTGCTTGGCTAATCAATTCTCAAAACTAGCATGAAATCACAGCGGCCCAGAAACTAGACCAATCAGCCTTATTAAAAGGCGCGTTCGAGTGAAACCGGGACTTTTGATTGTGAACAGAACACAGTTATGAGAGTAAAAACTCCCTTTATGTCTCCCCTGCTACACCAATGCACTTATCCCAGTGTTTCACCGGAGCCATGATCGGACTGCCTGCTTCACATCTGAAACGCTGGCCTCCCAGGAACTCCTAAAATGTCCCAAACATGTTAAAATGTACACGGCCCTGTAACGTGCAAGTGGCGTTGGTGAATGATTGTGTGTACAGCTCGCAGTTCGTGTGTTCTGAAGCTTTGAGACAACGGAAATTTTACTTAACGCCACAAGAAGCTTAATAACTTTAACACAAGGGCATCATGTTTATTGGATATCTAATGTGTTAAACTCACCAAAACATTTATTTTCATGACGATGACACACACGAGCTCTAAATGAAGATTCTCAAAGCGGACACTGGAATAATTCAATCAGCTTTACAGTCCGAGGCTGTGACGGTGCTCTCGTGGTCAAATCACAAACATCAGAGAAAGAATATCAAAGATCAAAGAGATCACATGACGCTCTTCATCTTCACACACACACACAGAGGTTAAACACAAGGAGGAGCCGTAATGACTGCTGAAGGAAGTGAGAAACAGGTGAGGGGATGATTACAGATACAGTACGGAGAAGACGGGGACATGCAAGACAACACACAGCTGAAACGCCCCAGGCTCCCGAGACACACATCAACCTCTTATACAGAGAGAGAGAGAGAGAGAGAGAGGAAAGAAGTCTCTGCAGAGGGTCTTCAGACATTGAAACCAGATGCAGCCTTACAGCAAAGTGTGTGTATGTGTGTGTGTGTGTGTGTGTGTGTGATATATATAGAACGTCCCAGTCTCATCCATCAGACAGACACACTGAGATTAGTCTTCTGTCTCTCTCTCGCTGCTCCTCTCTGTCACGCTGCCAGTAAGGTGAGAAAAACAAACTCATAAAACGGACAGCACGCACCAACTCTACATCACTCCACCATGTGTGTGTGTGTGTGTGTGTGTTGATCTGGGTTATATTGAGAGTTACTCCAGCAAACTGCGAGTGTTCACACTTGTACGGGTAAAAATGTGAAAAACCGCCATCCTGATCCATCCTGTGTGTGTGTGTGTGTGTGTGTGTGTGTGTGTGTGTGTGTGTGTCATTTGTTAACAAATAGATATCCAATCACCCCAACCTATACATGATGAAACAGTCAATGATGACATTCTCTGCTTAACACTAAGCAGGTCACTTATTTCGGTATGAGGATCAGCGTATAGTGACCAAAAAAACAAAAACAAACAAACATAAACAAACATCCCTGGTTTAATTGATATTCTGTATATTTTAATCAACTACATCAACAACCTCAGAAAATCCCATACCGACATGCTGACACAAGCATCATCTATATCATTAGCTGTTATCTTTCTTGCATTGTTTGTTATACAGCAACTACAGTGCAAAAGTCTTGGCCCCCATTTCTGTATATTTTGTGTCCAAGGAGTCAAACTTTGGTGTGATTTGATGTAGTCTTGAGGAATCGCTCTCCAGGCTTCCTGTCTCTCATGTTCAGTCCCGTCCCTGTATCTGAGCAATTTTACACTGTGACCTGTGAAACATTCAAACATAAAAACTTCTAACCTAAGGCACGACCCAGTAGGAAACAGGTGCAGATGATGGCAGATGATCAGGCCGGTGATTAGTTATACTGCTGATGCTGAGTGTTTGGAACAGACGAGAGGGGAAATGAGGTCGCTGCTGAGGCTGGTACAGAAACAAACCAGTTTTTAAATTCTATCTAAAACTGTAGCCTCTTACAGAAAAAAGTTCTGTCCCAGTCCTTTCAATTACTATAATATGAAGCGATGAGGGACACTCGAGACTTTCGCTCATGCCCTGTGTTTGACTCGGACGTTGTGCCTTGTTGGTATTTCTGTCGGTGTGAGTTTGCGTAGCTTGTTTCGGTTATCGCGACTGCGTGAGAAATGGCTGTGTGAGTTTCTCGCCTGGTTTCGAGCACATCGCGAGCCGTCGTGAAAGCACCACGCGGAGCACTGTGAGCAATAACATGGAATGTCGTGAAGACATGAGGAACGACCCAAATACTCGCTTTTACACCCTGCTGTCCTTTAAGGAACGACACGACACAACATCAGGTCTTCTCAACCAGAATGTGGAACAGTTCGTCGGGAGTTAGACTTTTTTTTTTCTTCAATACTGTTGGGCTACTTTAAGAGACATAAGATCTGGATTTGTGTGTGTGTGTGTGTGTGTGTGTGTGTGTGTGTGTGTGTGTTTCTCTCGTATCTGTGTCAGCAGATATAAAAAGCAAAGCAGGATGTGAGTGATAGCTGTGTGCTGCTCACCGTGTGTGTGTGTGTGTGAGAGAGAGACAAAGAAAGAAAAACAGCTCTGGGAAAATGCACTGGCAAACACAAGGCTACAAACACACATGTGGGTGATACAGCGAGAGAGAGAGAGAGAGAGAGAGAGAATCCTTCATATACAGTAGGTTCTTTGTTTAATGCAGGAAAACTATATCCAAACTGCCTCTGTTAATACGTGTGTTTAAGACAGAGAGAAGGGGGGGGGGGGTAACTGATACATAAAATGAAATTTCCTGTGAAAACAGATTTTTATTAATATGTTCAATAATTACACATAATTACAATAATACACCGATTTACTGCTCTGTTTTAGAAAAATATGAGCAGATACTAAACAAACTGTCACATTGGGTTTGGATATACACTGTGTGGACACACACACACACACACACACACACTCCTAACTCAAAGCTTTGAAGTGACCTGGCAATTCATCAAAATTACAGCAGAAAACTGCTGAACCATCAAAGACCAGGGGAAAGTGAAGAGAGAGAGAGAGAGAGAGAGAGAGAGAGAGAGAGAGGGATGATGATTTAAGACAGATACAGATTGCCAGAATTAAACGAAGAATAAAATCTGAAACTGGATTCCAGGTCTCTCTGTTCAACAGAACTCTCACGCTCCGGCTTTTTCCTTTACACTTCTGTGTTACATGCATTCTCTAGTCTCTCACAGAGACACAAAAGAGAAAGGTCTCACTCCTCCATCCTCACTCTAATGTCACTTCTTCATCACTCCTACACCAGTTACCATCACTCCTCCATCACCTCTCCATCACTATTCCATCGCTCTTCCATCACTGTTCCATCACTATTCCATCGCTCCTCCATCACTCCTCCAATGTCACTAAACGTCACTTCTCCATCACTCTAACATCACTCCAACGCCACTCCTCCATTGCTTTAACCTCACTCCAACGTCACTCCTCCATCGCTTCAACACCAGTTACCATCACTCCTCCCTCACTATTCTATCGCTCTTCCATCACTTCTCCATCGCTATTCCATTCCTCTTCCATTGCTCCACCATCACTTCCCCATCACTATTCCATCGATCCTCCATCACTTCTCCATCACTATCCTATCGCTCCTCCATCACTTCTCCATCACTATTCCATCGCTCCTCCATCACTATTCCATCGATCCTCCATCACTTCTCCATCACTATTCCATCGCTCCTCCATCACTTCTCCATCACTATTCCATCGCTCCTCCATCACTTCTCCATCACTATTCCATCGCTCCTCCATCACTATTCCATCGATCCTCTATCACTTCTCCATCACTATTCCATCGATCCTCCATCACTTCTCCATCACTATTCCATCAATCCTCCATCACCTCTCCATCACTATTCCATCGCTCTTCCATCACTGTTCCATCACTATTCCATCGCTCCTCCACCACTTCTCCATCACTATTCCATCGCTCCTCCATCACTTCTCCATCACTATTCCATCGCTCCACCATCACCTCTCTATCACTATTCCATTCCTCTTCCATTGCTCCATCATCACTATTCCATCGCTCCCTCATCACTCCTACACCACTTCCCAGCACTTCTTTATCACTCCATCAACACTTCTCCAACACACTTCCATCACTCCTACACCAGTTTCCATCACTTTCCCAATGCACCTCCATCACTCCTACATCACTTCTCTACCACTCCTCTGTCACCTCTTCATCGTTCCACCATCACTCCATTTTTACTTGCACCATCAGACCTCCATTGCTGCAACATCACTCCACCTTTACTCCTCCATCACTTTATCTCTCTAACTTTGCTTTTTAAGAAATCCATCTACACCATCAGACCCCTACTGCTCCTCCATCATGTCTCCATAACTCCACATAACTTTATCATCACTCCACCATGACTGACTCGTCACTCTACCATCACTAAACCACCACTTGATCATCACTTCATCACCCCCATCAGACCTCAAACACTGACTTGCATAACTTTTTTCTTTTGCAATAACAAGCTCTTTCCTTGTAATAAAATAATTGTTTTATAACGAGCTGTTTTTTTAAGTAAAATCTTGCAGTAACAATAATTTTCTCATAATAACGAGAGGTTTTCTTGCAATAACCAGATGTTTTCTTATAATAACAATGTTACTCTCATACAGTTTTCTTGTAGCAACAAGACCTTATAATGGGACGTTTTCTAATAATACACAAATATTTTCATTTAGTAAGAGCGCAGCAATATTTTCTTGTAGTAGCAAGATGTTGTATGTAATAACAAGATAACTGTCTCATAACAACAAGACGTTTTCTTGTAGAAACAAAATCTTTGTATTAACAAGATGTTTTCTTGTAAAAGCCAGATGTTGATGGGGATTTAATTCAAGTGTGCTGCCAAAAAATAAATACGGTACATAAAATAAAACAAATACAAATAATAAGCATAAAAAAACTCACAACCGTACACATGGATGTGTTTAATAGCTCTTTATCAAGTCTAGCCAAAAGGATGAGGGCGTGTGGGTTTTTTAAATAAGCAAATCCAAAAATATTTAAATGTACTAAACTACGTATTACACAGGGTGTCCTAAAGGTTTAGTTCTGCCTTCGTTTATGTATTTCTGTGAGGATGTACGTCAGAACTCTCTGTCTAACTTATTAATACAAAGAAATCACATTCTGTAAGGTTGAGGATCTTACGCCTTGTTTACACTAAGCTGTTTATTGACTAAAAATAACAAAGACGAGTTCGTTCAGAATCAGTTAGATATAGCAGGTCGGCTGACTTGATTTTCTTCTCATACATTCCCGTAGCGTCACAGTGCATTTCCCCGTTGAAGCCCAGCGTCCATTGACTTCAATGCGGCTGCTTTGAACGTTTTTTTCAGTGCTTTGAAACTAGACGGTCATTGGATAAACGCTGCGATTACGCGGGCCAGGACTCCGAGCTTCTGCATGATGATTGGAGGAGCTGTTTAAAGGGCGGAACCCCTTTTTTGATTGACAGCATGTCTTAAGTATACATCAGAGCTACAGAGATTCAAGTTCAGTCCCATTGTCAGGTTATAGTACAAACTTTCGGGTGGCTCCCGCACTTAAATCCAACTAAAAAGTACTGAAAAGAAAACAAAACTCAGGCTTGATATCCCAGCTTACATCTCGCATTCGCGTTTAACTTCACACACACCGGACTGCATTACCCACAATGCATCTCCCTGGACTACACTCCCGTAAACAGTCGTACTGGACTACACTCCCGTAAACAGTCGTAAATCAACCTCTCTCTCCCGCAACAACACGCTCTTTGTCGGCGGCGCCCGTGCGATCGACGCACTCATTCATATGAGTAGGAAAAAGATGCAATATTATGGTTTCCGTCATTTTTTATATATTTGCGTACTGACTGGGCCGGCCCACACTGGCCAGCGGCCCACCGGGAAAACTCCCGCTACTCCAGATGGCCAGTCCGCCACGGCCCATGCGGATTCCCAGGTGAAGTGCTACGATGAACCGCTGCACTCTGTATTGTTTGCTGGTGATATAAAGCATTTTTGTTTGTACAAATCATTCTTTCAATAATTAAAAAAACTTATTATAGCCTTCTTGACTTTGCTCAGTGTTTCAGCTTTGTAAAGTTAGTACGTTCATATAATTAAAGTAGCTTGTGGAAGGGGAAACTAGCCAAAATTTACGTAAAAATAATTCACAAGCTAGCAGCCGCCACTGACTGAGACAGAAGCGCATTAGTAGATTATTTTAAAGTAGATTATTAAATCCCACACAGAACTGTTCATAACTTCACTTTTACTCCACATTCAGATTTCACTGATGCTGCAGGTTAAACTACAGGCAGAGATCTGAGTGCTGCAGAAGTTCTAGTAAATTCTGGTTGATTTAAGACACGCCCACAGTTTGACGCATGCGCAGTACACTGCTTTTTTTAGACTCTAGCACAAAACAGCTCATAGTTTAGGCAGATACCTAGAGAAAAGCGAAGTTTCATTAACTTCTGACAGAAAGACAGACACACAAACGGAGAAAAACACTGTGAGACTGGTTTCTGGTCCTTTACTGTATCAGACAAAACATTTCCTCTACAGGGTTTACGGTTAGAGAGGTTTTTGTGTATACCGTGTAAGCGGTTTGGAGCCCTCTAGCGGCCCAGTGTCGGAATTACAGTCAAATGTCCAGGTGCGGAAAGCAGTGCGCTGGATTAAAGAGAAAAACGCAGCGTGGAGCCAAAACACACACACACACACACACACACACACACAGAGAGAGACACGCACATGCATGTGTGTGAGGGAGTCAGTCAGACTGAGTCAGTGTACAGGAGCGGACACAGAGAGGAATATCTGCGCACACACACACACACACACACACACAGAGCTCTCCAGGTGCTGGAGGTGTTACAGTGAGACTGAGCGGTGGCTGATCACACACACACACACACACACACACACCAGGTCTACTGAAGAACTCACTTGGATTTAATCTTTTTTTATTTGTATTATTTTGGGCTGATCTGAGCACTGGATATGAACAGAGTGAGGGTTTATTTCACCCGCTGGGATTTCTTAATTAAAGGTAACACACACACACATACACACACACGTGTGTTTCTCTTGAGTTAAATATAATCACAACATTACTAATGTATGTGGGATTTCTCAGCTTTAAACTCAAACTAAAGATCTAAAAGGACAAAAGTTACTTAGTAACTCTCTGTAACTGTTGCTGGGACTTTGATCTTATTCCTTTGATCTCATAAAAACCGACACTTTTTACTAAATCAACGCGATTCTGTTATTGTATAACTCTAATATGTATTAGAATATGTATTTACATACAAAACCTACTGTATTTTACAGTGTGTGTGTGTGTGTGTGTGTGTACACAAAAACACACATTTATATACACTATATACAGCATATACTCAATGTAAATATCACAATACTACATTATATCACTGTTTGGTAACAAACAATAAACAAGTTAATTGATGACTTTTTCTCTGCAGTTAATCAACTCTTGGAAACTATACTTTAATATCAACATATTGTCTAAGAAGGAAGTTAAATGTGTATGTTGTAATGACCATATAAACCAACAAGCAAGTAAATAAATAAACAAACAGATCAATAAATAACCAACCATAAACATGTGAAATACCCCGGGTTGTATACGCGTGTTTAATGAGCAGCTGGGTAGTTGAACGCTGCTTGTGTTCATTTTAAAATAAATTAAGTTCCTGTAGTATACCTTATGGTCTGTTTGTTTGTTTTATGTTTTTAAAAAATATATCATTTCTTTACAGAGTGAAGAGGAGGAGAGCGTTTCAGCGTTCAGCTCCCGATTTTAATTGGATTTTTCTATTTGATTATCATTTTTTATTCCTTTTTTTGCTCTGGACCAGGACTGGGTTGGATTTTAGCCTTAAAAATTTGAAAACACAATCCAGTTTTTTAAAGACTCATCCGGGGACATTTATTTTTCTTGAAAAAAAAAAAAAAGTCTGTAATATATTTCGTCTCGCGGAAATGGTGGGCCATCTACACTTGCAGGCTATGGAGGACAGTCTGAAGGGAAAGAGCCGCGAGGGACTTCTGGACAGTCCCGACTCAGGGCTTCCGCCGAGCCCGAGCCCGCCCCTCTGTCCGCTCTCACCGTCAACCGCAGAGCCTCGGACCCCCATCGCCCTCGAGCACCATGGAGCAATGTACTGGAGGAAGGAGGGCCGGGAAGGCAAACTGGTAAGCTTAAAAACAACCTGTCAGAAATACATAAACACATGTTTATAATTATTTTTTAAATTATTTTTGATTCTAAAATAATGAAAGATACAGTATGTTAAGTGCTGATATTCGTCCATCCTTCGTAAGTAACTGGTCCGTACTGTAGTTTTCGGGATAGACATCAGATTCAGAGGATACAGGTTCAATGCGAAGACGTACTGTACGGTCCCCTCAAAACTCACTACTAGTGTCCGACTGATCCAGTCTGCTCTATGTAGAAACAGAAATTGAAATTTTTTTTCTCCCCCAAATCCCAACCTGGTAGTGGTAAGATTTCCATCTCCCATACATCTCCTTTGGTCCAAACGTCTGCAGTAAGGTAAGAGCTAACCTGATCTTTGACGTTACTTCCAGCATCTACAGTACAGTACCTCGTCCACCATATTACCAGTGGTTGATATTTGGTAAGATCTTACCAAGCCAGTGCAGAGCTGAGGAGGACCAGTGTTGGACCAGTTACGTACAGGTCTCGGCAGCACGTTTTTACGAGAGGGAACAGAACCCTGAGGAACCCTGCATGAACATGGAGCTTTAGATCAGGGACCTGAGAGCTGTGAGGTGAGGCGGTGTTGTTCCTCACCGTACCACTGGCTCTCACACTCAATGTATTGCTCCTTTAAAGTGTCGGGAATGGGAAACAGCCAGGAAAAGGCAAACAGCCATCACATGTTGGACAGAATTGTTTATGGATCAGCAAATCTCAGGTTGATGTAATTTTCATTTATAAATGATTGTTGTGGCAAACGTGTTGGTCCTCATAGAGTTCGTTAATGAAGGAAACACGCAAATGAAACACTGCACAAAGTCATGGTTATATTATGACAAACTGGAACACCTTTCCGCTTACCACAGGACAGCTTCCTCATTGATACACAAAGCCACACCGAGGGTATTTTCACATTGAACACGACTGATTTGTACCGTGCGTCTGTTAAACGCGGAGAGAAGAAGAGAACAGAGAAGTCGCAACGGCGAACTGCTTCCATGCTCATGTACGATTGGCTTCCGTATCGTCGTGTCGTTCTCGGGACCATCTGTACAAGCGGACTCGGGCACGTTCCCGAGCATGAAACGAGTGTGTTCTCACTGATCAAAATGGACCAGACTTTGGGGTGGAGTGTTCTCGGGAACGGACCCGGCGCCATGATGAGAAAACACACTAAATCTTTTTAACCTGATGTTTAATGCAGTGGAAGTGAAAGCGCTATCGTCCCTCTTCCGCATACACGAGCACAGGGGTGCAGACAATCAGGCGTTCGAGCTCTTATAATGAACAGCATCCAGTTTAAATATGTTAAGTCAGTGTATCTTTGGTATAACTCTTTTCGTATAGACGTGTTTCCCAGACCCATGGGTCCCCGTCTGCATTTCTTGATGTCATTCGCAATTATCGGGAACGAGGTCTGTTCCTTAATGTCGCCCCGTCACGTTGTGGAACAGCGTACAGAGGAACAAGGAACAAGGTCAGACATAGCGGGAAAAACAGGGGGAAGAAACGTCCATTCTTTAACCATTGGTGAATATTTCGAGTCCAAAACTCTCGCCATCGAGACGAGTCCTCATATCTCAAAACATTCCCTGCAGTGTCAAAGTGCTTTCCGAGCACATGCCATTCTTAACGATTATACATTCATGCAACCGGAGCGCCTGCGTTAAAAGTAAGGAGATCTCCACGGCTTTGCGGCGCGTAAAAAAACAAAAAACAAAACGTCTTCACGAGGTTCAGATCGAAAAGCGATTCGAGGAAATGCAGGAGAAACCCGAGGCGCGGCTCATCCTGCTGGAGACGCTTGAAAGGAATAGAGATAAGATCGAAGGAGTAGAGAAGTGTAGAGATGTTATCGGGGATAAAGTATTACAAGCCGCCGCACGGTGAAAATGCAGCGAACACCTCGTTTACAGGTGGAACCGCGGAGTCGTAAAAACGTCAAGCGGTTGTAACCACGGTGAAGGATTCGATATCAGCCGGGAAGAGAAATGGGTTTATTAAAAGGCCAGGGATGTGAAGTAAACACACACACACACACACAGAGAATGTTTGCTCGTGTGATAATGACAGAAATCTGACCTTGGCTTTCTCACGTCCATCGTGTAAGCACATACAATCAGGACTTTAAAGCACCACACACACACACACACACACACACACATTTCTACCCTTTAGTACTGCTGCTCCTGTTACAGTGTGTGAGGGCACGCGCTCATCTGCGTTCCCTCAGCTTATATTTCTGCCTTTCAAAAGGTTACAGAGTCCTGGACTAACAGACCCCGGCCTGGAGCCCGGAGCCCGAAGTCAGGGGCCATTCACAACTAATCCTGCAGCACCTTTAAATCTCCCGGCTTTAATCATTACGCAAGAATCTGCAGCATATTTCAGAGTCGGCGCTGAAAACGAAAACAACAACAGCAACACAGAACTGTCACATGGGCGTGGTTCAACACTCCAACATCCATGTTTGATCACAAAATCAGATCAAAAATGTGTTTGTTTTTTTAAACCAACCACTTATTCATTAATATTTTGGAGATGTTCTCAGTGGTGTGGGATTTAACCTCATAACCTTCTCCTCTATAAGAAACAAACAAACAAATAAAACAAGGCCACCGTTCACCAACTGAACAAATGAGCAGGAAAACGGGTCACCTCTCTCTCTCTCTCTCTCACACACACACACACACACACACACACACACACACACACACACACACACACAAATCACCAACACTACAGCTGAACCATGCTGAAGTTCACTTGTACACGCTGTACAGCCGGTGATTATCTCTAATCTCTACAGCATGTTGGAAATTTTTTTCCTTCCACTCTTCTTTAAATCCCTGCGACCTGTACAGACTCCGGTCCTCCTTCTGAACGGTGCTTCACGTGCTTTTGTGGAACGTTTATTCCTGAGTGCATTTTTTCCTCCTCCTCCTCCCCCTCCTCCTCCATGTGCGTGCTCACACTTGCCTAAACTGCAGGAGAGCCAGCACAAGCCCGCGAGCTCAAACCCTCGCCTTGGGTCGACTGCGGCGCGTCGCCTGTGCGTGCACGTTCAGCTTTAATAACAACACCACAAATGATTTTCAGATTTGGATTCATGGAAGCAAACTGGGTGGAAACTGAGCTCCAAAAAGCTCTTTTCGTACCTCTAACAGCAGGTGTGTGTGTGTGTGAGAGAGAGAGAGAGAGCACAGGTGGATGAGTGAATAGGAGACAGACATCATGGTGGAAACACTTATATTTTATCCTTAACGTTTAGTTCAGACAGGTGGATTCTTACACATTGGGTTCTAAGCCCGAGATGTGACCACACTCACAAACCACTCACTCATTAGCTCATCATTTATACGGCTTTATCCTGTATACAGTGTTCACAGGGGCCTGGAGCCTATCTCAGGAGACTTAGGGCACAAAGCAGAGAACACCCTGGACAGGCTTCAAATCCATCACAGTGTACATACACACGTGCTTTAACACACTTCAGGCAATTTGTGAACGCCAGTTTTCTTAATCTGCCTGTTTTTTGGACTGCGGGAGGAAACCGGAGCACCCGGAGGAAACCCACCAAGCACAGGGAGAGAACGTGCAAACTCCATGCACACAGACCCCGAGGTGGGACTCGAACCCAGGACCTGGAGGTGCTAACCACTACGGCACCGTGTCGCCACTAACAAACTCACAAACGCTTCCTTGCTGTCTCTCAGTTTAAAAAATTTACAAACACACACTGTCTAAGCACGGGCAGTGATATGACCCCTACAGTAAGGGCCACAACGAAAAAAGCCTAAAAGTCATTTTCATGAAAACCTGAGATGCAGTGATTCTTACATGATGCATCGTACAAACCAAACTCCAAACTTCCTAAATATCGTTTTTTCCAAAAGGTCCTTTTTTAGTGACCTAAAGCCGAAGCGTCCATGCAGACACGACGACGATGTGATAAATACTGACGGTGTAAAAATGTTTCCTGGAAAAAGAAAGCAGAACAATTTAATCTTGTTCCCCTTTTGGTTTTTTACACAATGACAAAGTGATTTAAAAAAAAAATTGTTTTGTTTTGTTGTTTTTTTTCCACCACCACCCTGCTTATTTTGGACAATATTTGTCTTTAACAATGCGGTGAAATGCTGTTCCGTACACTTCAGTACAGAAAACACAAGGGCTCTGTTTCTTCTCCGCGCCGTGTCTGTAGTAGTGTTCGAGAAATCGGAAACCTGCCTCCTCCGGACACGTCCTGGCCCATGAAACTGGCACGGCTCTTCACGTCGCGGCTTGTGCGGCGCTCTCTGGAGCGCTCCTCCCTGCGATACTGTTTATTAGGATCAAGTAAACTCGGGAGAGAAAACAGAAACACACAATGGCAGCGTTGTTTGCTGTGCTTGGCGTTTTCTAGCCGAGCGGGACGACGTGCACATGCCTGCTCGGTGAAGGCTTTATTATATTTAAGTATTTTCTCTCTCTCTCTCTCTCTCTCTCTCTCTCTCGCATGGCCGCAGGTCTATTTCGGAGTTGTTTGCTCATGCCAGCCAAGAACAATCTCCCTGGTCTATTTTTGCGCGGTGGAGCTACCGGGGGCTGTTGCAGCCCGTTGCATAATTGGACTTTCAGCCCGCTGCGTGTTTGGGAGAGTTAATAAACAGCAGAGGCTGTCATTGAGTTGACTTTGTGATCGGGAGGAGAACGCAGCGCTCCTGCTTTCCCTCACGCTCCTGTTTTTGCAGCTGCTGCTCGGCAAATCCGACAAAGTACAATGCCTTATAATCACAGCCTTATTTCTCCTGTAGTATAGAATTAACTTTTATGTCCTGGGCAGGTTTCTCTGCCTTTTAAACACAAACAAGCACCTCGTTTAGAATTAAAGGTGTGCACGTCCGGCTTCACGTACAACCTCGAACGAGCCGACGTCTCTCAGTATCTGCTCCGTTCTCTTCGTCATAGGTCGACTATTATCATAAACAAGTACAAAATCATTTCGTAGTTCAGGAATATCTTTTTCAAATGATTTGTAAAACGAACCCCACACTGGCTCGAGCGAGAGAAAGATCAAAATCTGAAAAAAAAGAAATTGTAAAAAAAAAAAAGAAATCCTATTAACAAGGTCGTACACCTGCTCTCTGCTCCCTAGTGTGTGTGTTGAAACCCCTCGGATCAGTTTTCGTTTTCCCAAACACCCTCTCGTAACTCCCTGTTCAGAACACACCGTTTCAGTGTCTATGTAAATGAGGTACTACTGAGCCACGACCATCCAGAGCCCATAAGCCGAGCTGAACGACGAGGCCTTTCTTTTATGAGGTCACGTTAGAAGACAATCTACTTGGATTGTTTACATTCAATAACATTACATTTACAGCATTTGGGAGACGCCCTTATCCAGAGCGACATTATTCATGATCACATTATACTGTACATCCGAGGGTTAAGGGCCCAACAGGAGCAAATTGGTGGTGCTTGGGTTTGAACCTGCGACCTGCTGATCATTAGGCCAATGCCCTAAACACTGAGCTACTCACAGCCCCACATTAATGAGGGAGGGGTTTAAGTCCAGGGCGAACACAAAATTCGAAAAAGGACAAAAAGCAGGGACTGGTTATTTTTTTCATTGTAATAATAAAAAATTTGAAAAGTCAACATTCTCAGGTTTTTGTCCTTGTTTTTTCTTTCTTTTTTTTATTTATATTAGCCGGTGCTGTAACCCTTAAAGCGCACCATTTTTGCCATTTTTTTGTTTTACAGTTTTTTTTATAGACCTTTATTTATATATAGGGCTCAGGATTGTGCAGTATAGAGTGACGTATACTTTTTTTCAGTATGCACTAGGCAAAATTTTAAGTTCATTTTAACCAACTATACAAACATGGCTGAGCAAAAAAAAAAATGTTTAAATGGGTCACACAGGCAAAGAAATAACAGTTTCTACAAACCAAAATATTAATAATAATAATAATAATAATAATAAGCAATTTTTTTCGATGTCATTCCCATAGTCCAGTACTGGAAGATTTACACATTATAAAAGTAATAATATCTTTTGTTGTTGTCACGGATCTGTGCCTCCTGAGTTTTAAGGGTTTTAAACAGTGCAATTACATTATTCTCTCCCTATTGTGACCTCATACACAGTATACAGTAAGAAGAGCCCCTCGACCTCGGTGTCCGATTTGTCACATATACAAGGAACAGATGCATGAGAAATACAGTGGAAATCCAGATGTTTGTACAGTATATGCACGTTATGAACAGAAACACCACCCAAATCCTCATAAACCGGTGTTGCGTTTGTCTGCAGGCCTCATTTGCATATTAGAACCTGATAGGCTCTGACATTTTATGACGCAATAACTCCTGATTCCTCTGAACAATATAACGTACAGCCAAAAGTGTGTGGATCATCCTGAGAATATAAAACTAAGTCAAGACCATTCATATGAAATTCTTTGCTGCGTCATTTTTACTTCGTGTTTTCTGACTCCACGTCCACACACACACAAATAATATATGACTCTTTGTTTTAATACATGTGCGATTCATTTATACAACCACGATTATCAGGCAAGATTCCTTAAGCAGCACAAAGCCAAGCACACACACACACACACTAATCTCGAGACTCTTTCTCTGATGTATGTGTGTGTGTGTGTTAGGGCTGCCATTGTGGAAAAGCCCTAATCTAAAATCCACTGCAGCAGAGATAGCAAACAGATGTGGAGAACTCGCAGTGACTTGGCTCGCTCACCGACGTGCCATACGCGGCGTGGGCTCGCTCGGCCCGCCCGACCCTTTCACAAAAACAGCCACTGATTTTTCTTTTCTTTATTTATTTTTAGCTTGGTCGTTTCCGTTCCTTTTGTCAGGCGAGAGCATGAAGTGTGTTTGGGAAAGATGTAGTCGGCCGAGTTTGAGGGAGGAAGGAGGTGTGGAGCGAGACACGGTGATAACGACGGTGAATGGGGCACGTAAAGAAAATATGCACTTTCACAAAGGATCTCTGAGCTCGTCTGGGGTTTCGTCTGTTAGAGTGAGACAAAACACAAATGCATGAATCGTACACCTGTGAGAAGGAGCGCTGTAGCAGAAATACAAAATAAAAAAGAAAAATCCCAGATTCCTTCTTTTAGTCACACAAGTCTTATAGTAGAGACTGACACTTCAACATTATGCTCCTGAATAATATAGTATGTGTGTGTTTGTGTATATGGGGCCATTAAAGGAGTTCCTGGAAGGCCAGGGTTTCAGACATGAATCTGACAGATCATGGTCCTGGAGTACTGAGAAAACGTTCCACCTTGATGTTGTCCAAGCTCTAGTGAAACACTGGGATAAGTGCATTAGTGCAGCAGGAGATTATATAGAGAAATAAAGGGAGTTTTTACTCTCATTGTTATTCTGCACAATCAAAAGTCTCGCTTTGACTTGAACACCCCGAAGGGACTGGAAATCAGCATTCAGACAAATCATATATGTAACAGTACGTATACAGTACGTATGAACTTGGAGGATTAAAGTTGTATCGGCAAAGAGGAACGGACCACAATGCTGCGAAAAAGAGAATTTACTTCTTTTTGTAAATAATAGCGTCAAAGCCAAGTCCAAAGTCAAGGTTACAAAACTGACTGAGTACGTCTTTCACTTTATTTATTCACACACTGATTTTGTGTTTATGAAAAGTGCTGCTTGTTTGTTCCAGTTCTTCGGGAGATATTTGTAATAATGTCTTTCGCTGATGAATTGTAAGACACACGTGTCCAGGGATAATCAGGCTCAGCGGGGGGTGTGGGGGCGGGGGGGGGGTGCGAGTGATGGCACAAGCAGGTGGAGTCACAGACCAACACACACACACTCACACACACACGCAGCATGACAAACACAGATTAAGGCATTCACCAGACACTTAGTCACAACGTAGACCAAGATAGTCCTCTACATAAACATGGTATCTTCAAAGGGCTCATATGTGTCGGGACATTTTCTAGCGTTTTTATTGTCCTCAATATAAACAGATGAATGAATGCTGTACGTTCTCTCTTTTGATGGTTGTCGCATGAGCGTCGTAACTCCCCTAGCACACACACACACACGCACACTACCATCTCAACTGTTCGCATCCTGCAACGTGAATCGTATAAGTGTTACTGATGAATCAGTAGACTAACGTTCCTCTTTTCTGTGTGTGTGTGTGTGTGTGTGTGCAGCTTCCATACCTGCTGCTCAACTCCCAGGGCACAGATATCAAGTCACGCATGCACCCCGTGGTTTTCGGAGAGAGCATCGAGGTGAACCCTAGACCCACCACAGAGATGAGGTAAACACACACACACACACACACACCAAAAGTCTGGGTCCACTACCAGGAGAGGCCTTTTACTCCATCTGCTACATGGATCAGTTGTGTTCAAGAGTACAGTATTCTTACAGGAAATGTGTCTATCTAAATGTCATTATGCTGTTTACACACCGTCTGCTTTATAATCGTCAAACAGCAAAACTGGATTTCATGAAAACCTCACGCTTAAATAAACTGTAATTAAATCACGATTAATCACAGTTTTAAAATACTGTTTTACGGGAAAACAGATTATGCCGTTTTACAAAATCTCAAACTGTAACATTTAACAAATGATCAGTTAAAATCGGGGTAGTTTGGGGTAACCCACCAATCACAGGACTCGAACCCGGATCCCCAGATCCAAAAACCAGCAACTTAGAGCCTTAGCCACTTAAGCCATCACTCCCACAGCTTATAGTTGGTTTTATCCAATATTTCTTCTAGAAGTTTTTTAATTACGAAACTTTGAGTTTGGAACATTGAGTAAACTGGTGACTGGATCACGGGCCAGCAGGGACCGAAGGCCGTCCCGTTTGAGGTGATCCCACAGAAAACTCAATTCAGCACAAATTGCTGAAAAAAGTCAAGAGAGGCACCAGAACAACCAGTGCACCACGGCCTGCCACGCACCGGGAAAGAAGCTTTGGTGGACTCTGTACTTGGTGGGTTTCCTCCAGGTACTCTGGTTTCCGCCCACAGTTCAAAGACATGCAGATTAGGCTAATTGGTGATTGCCTGTAGTGTGGGAGTGTGTGTGGTAGTGTGTGTGTACCCCACCTTGTGCCCTAAGTCTCCTGGAATAGGCTTTGGGCCCCTCTCGACCCTTCGCACAGAATAAATCGATATAGATGATGAGTGAGTGAGAGAGTTTTTTCCTTTGCTAAACTTTGGTTTTGCTAGAACAACCTGGTTTTCAAGCCTTAACTCCCATTCAGACTCTTCTTCTTCTTTGTCTTTCGGCTGTTCCCTTTCAGGGGTCGCCAAAGCGAATCATCTGCTTCCACCCAACCCTATCCTCTGCATCCTCTTCTCTCACACCAACTAACTTCATGTCCTCTCTCACTGCATCCATAAATCTCCTCCATTAGTCTTCCTCTAGACCTCCTGTCTGGCAGTTCCAACTGCAGCAACCTTCTACCAATATGCTCACAATCTCTCCTCTGAACATGTCCAAACCACCTCAATCTGGCCTCTCTGACTTCTAACATGGGTTGTCCCTCTGATGAACTCACTCTTGATCCTATCCATCCTTGTCACTCCCAAAGAGAACCTCAACATCCTTAGCTCTGCTGTCTATTCTTCAGTGCCTCAACTGCCATTTAGACGATAGTTGAATATGTAAATCAATAAAACATCCCTCCACCCTGCCATGTCCGTTATTTACATTGCATGCTCTTCATTCGCTTTAAAGAAACAGACTGACATTTTGTAATGTATACCAAGAACATCTCTTCATTAGGGATATGCAGTATAAATATGTACTTTTGTAGCCTACTATACATCAAGTGGTTGTTTTAAACACTCTGGGTTTGTGTGTTCAGGTTCAGCTCGGAGGTGAAGTACGACTCACACCGGCACTTCCGTGACGAGGTTTACTGCGCACGAGTCCCCACGGTCACCTCCTACAGCGAGACGGTGGTGGCTCTGCAGAACCACACGTGGCGCAACTACAAGTCAGAGGTTCACTTCCTGCCAAAGCAACGGCCCATTCACTACCAGAGCACGGCCATAGTCTACCCCAAACATGCGCGCAACACCTACCGCACCACGCTGCACTACAACGCCAACGCCGCCGGACGCCGCAGGTTCGTGTCCACAGTAAGGCTGGAGTCGAGCGAGGACGGCAGTCCCTGCATCATCTACACAGAGGATCTGTGAGACACACCCACCACACCGAGACACTCTTGTACGAACTCCCTTTCGCTAAGCGTTGAGAAATAGACGCCTTGTGCAACAGGATGACTACAGACTTCTCAGAAAGGGAGGAGAGGATGTGATGTTCATTTTGTCTCGAGTGAAAGAAGTGGGTATTAAATATTGGAATCTGTGTAAGCGGATCTGTTATAACAAGATAAACAATTCATCTTTACTTTGCAGTCGGGAGGTGGGTTAAACCTGTCGTTCTTTTGTCTGTTTACTCGTTCTCGCCCTTACACTCCGGTAGAAAGAGTACGATTGAGAAAAGAAATACTAAATCCTCAAAACTGTACGGCAAGGGGAATAGTACAACTTGCTGCGAGTTGTATAAATGCTTGATTGCACTTTTGCTAAGAATTTTGTTTTTCATTGTTTTATTTTTCTTTTTTGGGCTGCAGTGAGTTTGGTCGAGCTGAGAGCAGTGTACTGTAGGAGCACTTGAAAGATTGGACCAATGTTTTTATACAGATCTGAGAAAGAGACATGGGAGTGTGTAGCACACCGCGGATTTGAAGCGGTCCAAAAATACGGCCTTGAAGCAAAATGTTGTTTTGTTCAAGACTCTGGACCGGTGGTTAATAATCCGGCTGAAGGTTGAAGACTAGAGAGTGGACGTGTCGAGACAGAAGCCTGAGTTTACTAGGATTTAGAAATGACAGTAATTATCAACACAAACTAGTCTAAAAACTCAGTCCAGGCAAGTTTTGTTTACAAATCTGGAACGCTTCAGTCGACTACTTCGAGAGAGTCAATGTAGCTCGAAACTGAGAGATCAGCCGTGCTGTGTTTTCCTGACTGTAAGACTGTAGTGACCACAGGTAGCATCTGCCATCTCATGCACTGATGCATGTTGGGAGATTTGGTTTCTACCTTCTAGAAATTTCATGCTGGTGACTGTTGGCTCATCCAACGTGACTATTGATCAGAAAAGCTTATGTACAATGAGCTTTGTAATAAACTGTTGGACAACCTTGTTTTTGAAAGTTAGAATGACGTTGATAAACTAACGTGGAGATAAAGTTGGTAATACAACCTCAAATCAATTAACATCAACTCGCACAACATTTGAGCAAAATTCTAATCAGAGATTGGGACGGATGCATCAGCTTCCCACACACAGCGTGTGTATCTCATGTCACGTCTCTTTCTATTTTCTCCCTAATTCAGTCTCGGCCAATTCCTCCCCGTCGCCAGGGGGCTCCCACAATAAGGCTACTACTACCATTCAGCCGGGAGGGCCGAAGACTATCACGTGTTTCCTCAGAACAACGTGGCGTCAGCCGACCGCATCTTTTCGAACTGCTTGCTCACGCACCGTTAGAGCCGTGAAAAATGTGGGAGCACAAAGTACCTCTCATCCCCCCCTTCTGAGAGAGCTCGGCCTATCAGCTCTCTCTAGACCTCCGGCTGCAAGAGGTAACAGCATCACCCGGGGATCGAACCAGCGATCTCTGGATGATAGGGCGAGCTCTTTACCACTGCGCCCCTCGGAGACCCATTAGTATTGTTTTTAACATCATTTCGGAAAATCTGTATAAGTTAACATTTGTTGAACGTTACCCATTTCGTTATTTACTCAGTGTTGTTCCGACATCATTTCATCAAAGTCATTCTAACTTTCAAAAACAACTGAATAACAACGTTGCCAAATTAACAACACAACATTTCAACAACCAAAAATTCCGTCTGGGTTATCTTTAGCTTTAATTTTAAAATCCTTACTATTGATACAGTTTAAATATAAAATATACGTTGAAATACTGAATAGAAGTAAAATCCAGGTCAGGAATGTGTTTTTATACTCAGGAAAATTCACAGCACCTGACGACTGATACGAGCTGATAACTATGGCAGGAGGATGGAAAGGGACTCGGAAACGATGATCTTTGCTACATAACGCGTCCAGGCACGCCGGAAGGTGTTTTGCATTTGTCTTACAAACATCTGGATTTCAAATAAGACGTTTTTTTTTTTTTTATTATTCGATTTCTTACCTCACACAGAATCTACTTTATGACGACTTTTGTTCTTAATCCAGACATGTGCGTAATTCGTTGTATGTGAAAGTGAAGCACGGAATTTGTCGGTTTTTAGGTACCAGTAGACAGATACAGAACGACTCTGTGTGATGTGATTTGCCTGGAAAGTGAGACGAGGTAAAGAAACTGGACAAGATGTGTACTTAAATGACAAAGTGAGGGTTTTTATTTTTTCCAGATAAACTGTAGCGATGGACAAGGTCAAGTTGGTATGAAAGGAATTTGGAAAGTGTTAAAAAGTTCCACGAGGGGTGAAGCGGTTTCTGTATAAGTAAATGAAGGTCTATGATTTTCAATCATTTTTTTAAATTCTTTTTACTTTTTTCCTCTGTAAAATACTTACTGATGATGTATATGTTGCATAAGGCACTTAATGATTTTCTTTATATTTTTGTATTCACAAGTTTAAATCTTTTTGTTGTTGTTTTTTGGGGCAAAAGATTAGAAAATAATTTAAGACACAGTGTATATCTTAAATGAACAAATAAAATCTCAATTCTTTATTTTTTGTGGATTTATGACTGATGATAAAAAAAGGAATTACCACTTCTATTTTTATAAAGAATTATCTTTTCATTTCCTTTTGTTTTATTCAATAAAATTCAGTGTGAAGCTTTGAAGAAGAGGAGCAAGATAAACCATGAGTCTCTGCAGGAGCCGAACCCCGAGCCTGGTGATGGTGGTAGGGCAGAGGTAGTTTGCAGGGTAACATTCTTAAGGTTTCTAATTAAAATCTCAAAACTTCCCCAAAACCACAAGACCACATGCTAAGATTGGACTTCTTACTTTAGATAAATATCGCACAATGTGAGTCAAAATAATTGGACTTGGAACAAGTAACCGGATATCCTTTGATTTAGTGACTAAAATTTTTTTTAGAAAACATTCTCAGGCGTGTGAGAGAAGCTACGATGCTAAAACGATTTTAAATCCATCCACCGATTTATGCAAAACTTACTGTACAGCTACAAATACAGTAGTCGTGTTAATTGCTGTATAATACGACATGGAGAACACAGGTCTGTTGTAGGATCCATTCAAAAGATAATTGCTGTTCTTCTTACACAGCGTGACTAATACTAGCTTTATAATGATGCTGAAGTGGAGTTACTAAGTTCTTGCCTACATCCTAAGCATGTCACAAAAGGGTGGACAGCCTATTCATAGGTATTCATCTTTATATGAAATTTAATTCTTTTAAGATGGCTTTGAAAATGGAATAAAGCTAGACCGACAGTAACACCTCTGACTTAAGGCTCATCTGAAGGCGGGAGTAGAAGGCAGTACGGAAATCTCCCCAGAACTGAAGATCTAAAACACTACAGTAAAGGAGGAAAGAACTTCTGATGTTATGGAACATCAGCTCTGATACCTTTTACGAAATGTTTAACTTTCTTGGATTCAGTCACCAAGTCCGAGTCTGTTAATTTTAGCTATTATTTAATTTCATACTATTAAATACTTTTTTTTGTTTTGTTCATGGTTCCAGACTTCTGGTCCACACTGTATCGTACTGTATGTCTATTTATGTGCTTTCTGTTACAGGAAAGGGCTGGAAAATTAAAAGGAAATAGGTCGACTGTTAAAGCATGCCAGATATTATGGCGCCCTCTTGTGTTTGAAACATCACTTCAACCTAAATATATACAGTCATTTTTTTTGGGTGGGCGGAGTGTTACAAGTGTTTTAGGCTAAATTGAACTTTTTCATGACTCCCAGTGAAACCTCACGAATGAATCACAAAGCACAAAGTCCAACGGTGGAAAAACTCAAAAATAACTAACATCATCTCGAGAAACAAGTGTATGACAATAAAACACAGGTACACAGCTAGATCTCATAATCAGATGGTATTAGATTAACACAATGTAGGCAAAAGTTCGAGCACCGAATTAAAGATAAAAAATCTATCTGCATTCACAGGGTTTTTTGTTTTGCTTTTAAAGACAAGTTTTCTTCAGGGGGTCAAGATTTTTTTTTTTTTTTTTTTGTCAGGGGTGCGCAGACTTTTGCATACAACCATAAGTGCTACTCTCACAGGTTTTATTTCTATCAGGATCGGTAACGTCCGTTTTTCTCTCTTCTTTTTGACTGCTGAAAGAGGAATACGCCAAACAATACAGTGTGGAACGTCCTAAATCCACGAGTGTACAAGCAGATGAACGTTGCTACTCCTAGTACTAATACTGAACCACTGCTGATTTAAACTTCTATTAAACTACAACCACTAAACTCCTGCTACTATTTCCAATGCTACCATTTCTAGCAGTACACTACTACTACTACTACTGAACAATCACTACATTTTTACCAAAGCATTGCTATCTACTACTACTACTGCTAGTTTTCTTCTTTTGTTGGTGGTGGTACGGGTCAGCACGAGCACCCTGCAGCTACGCCGCCCTGTGCTCAATAAATAAACAAATGAATAAATAAAAACATAAAAAATGATGCACTGTTTTGCATATTATTCATTTTGTCCCCACCCCCCGTTTTTGTTCCCCCATCGCCTGAAGCATTGCATTTGTTTGTCTTTATAATTGAATATTTAATATAAAAGTTATTAAAAAAAAAAAAACATGATGCACTGTTTTCTGACACTGTTCTATCAGATCCAGCATGAACTTTTTCCGAGCTACTGTAGCTCGTCTATCAAATCAGATTACACTAGCCTCTTTTCCGCCCCACACACATCATTGATTGTGGTTCACTGGTTTTTCTTCCTTGGAACACGTTTCTAGATGTCGTCCATTCGTCTAGACATTCCAATTAAGCCCTTATCAGCGTCACTCAGGTCCTTACCTTAAATCCTTAACTTTAACAGACATCATCTGTTATACTGAACCTCCAGAGCCCTAACGCACAGTGTGACTACAGATCAATCCCTGCTATCTGTTATCACCCAAATGACAATGAGTTTCCTGTTGAGTCTGGTTCCCCTTAAGGTTTCTTCTTATTGCCATTTCAGGGAGTTTTCTCCTCTTTTCTGCTTTCAGCACATCAACTTCACGGACATCTCACCCAATTCCAGGTGCCACTGTAGTGAGATGATCAGTGTTATTCTCTTCACCAGTCACTCATCATAACATTGCCAGATGGGCAGGTCTGAGTATTTCTGACGCTGTTTATAGAGAGCGATGTGAAAAAGAGAAAAAATTATCCAGAGGGCAGTTTTCTGTGTTCTCTGGTGTTCTTGAACATGACCATTGTATATCATTCATCTTGTACTTATAAAACTCTTCTGTCAACCATATGATGATACTTTTCGACAGGGTTACTATCAAGCTGCCTACATTGTAAGATGAAATAATAATAATAAAAAAAAGAAAGTAAAATGTAACCATTATCGTTGAGTAAAAAGGCAAACACCCGACATAGTAATGGCAATAAGCTTTTTATTTAAACATTAAGGCAGTGTCTGTTGTATTTTTTTTTTCTTCCCCCGTTTCATTTTTGTACACTGCTTATCCACAAAGCTTTGCTGGTGGCCATGTTGATGTACAACAGTGTGAACAGTTTTCTTTTTGAATCTCCACCTCGCAGCAAATCACATAAATATGTACACCCTTTTAGGCCTATTTACACCCCGACACTCCGCATTATAATACAGTGGGTTGGAATTATGTTGAAAAAAGAAAAACAAGAATGAGCATACAATACAATAGTACAAAAAAAAAAAAAAAAAAAAAAAAAACCCCGGATGACACCCGACTCTCGCTTTCCTCACATCCGGAAGCTTCGATTGGGGTCTGGTCTTACCTTTTCATTATTTATAGAATCGTTTTTTTCTTCTTCTTCTTTGTTTTCCAGACCCATGTATGATTTTTATAATCGTACACAGTTTTTAACATCTGGGAAAACAGAGACAGCTGTTCCAGAGAGAACGCGCTGCATGTTTACTGTAAAAGTATTTTTTTTTTGTTTAGTTTTTTTATTTTATTTTTATTTAATAATTTCATTTTTATGTCTTCTAAAACATGCAGTAATGTTAAAAGCATGAAATGCACGATCTGGAAATGTAGAGTAATATTTAACGCTATCACAATATTTTAACATTTGTAAAAAATAAAAAAAAAGAGAGAAAAACAAGAAATATACAATACAAAAATGACTAAAATTTAATCAATGCTTAATAGAAGTTGCATTTTTATGCAAAAAAAAAAAAAAGAGAAAAAATGCGTTTTTGCAGAACAAAACAAATAAAGTCGCAGTGACCAAAAACAATATGGTTGGCACACGTCTTGAGAACGTAACGTGATTTTACACAAAATCAACACTTGATATAATACACACCGAATGATCGATGATCAATTCTCAACACAAAAAAAAAAAAAAACATAAAATGAAAAACTTAAACCCCTCCCATTGAGGTAAACCTGCGGAATAGAATCATAAAAGTCTTTATTTTTTTATATCAACATTAAAGAGGGATCACGTGTGAGGAGCAAACAATAAAAGTTGACGTTTATCTAAAGCACATGCAAATCATTAGATAGTACTGTTAGCGTCGCGGATATCGGCGACGGATTCCGGAGACGCGTTAGTGTGAGGACATTAAATCCACCGCTTTCAGCAGTGTGTGTGTGTGTGTTTGTGAAAAAACAGTGACACACCAAGTTGTCTCTTAAGCCTCAAAAAAAAAAAAAAAAAAAAAAAGTTGTGCGCAGGTCACATGGTAGTTTAAACTTCGGTAAATATACGTCTCAGATAAATGGCACTTAACACCAGAAATAGTTTTTGTTTTTGTACACAACGAAGGGATACACGTTTATACACATGAGGTGTTGTGTTTGGAGTCCCAGTGAGCCGGAGGTCCTCTTTCTCGGGGGAGGGAAAAAAACTGTTAAAATATTATATCGTTCATCTGTTTTTTTTTATTGTTGTGGTGTATTTGTTTATGTATTTATAAGATAACGACAGCGCAGTGCTCAATGTCCATGGCTTTTATTAGGCGCAGTCTCTTTAACCGTGTGTGTGTTTATGTTCCTGTTTGAGGACGTTGTGGGGACCTGAAAAAAGCAGCTCTGCGTCCGTATGCTCAGCTCAGCACTTCTTGTTTCTCATCTAGATTGTCGCTGCAGCATCGGACATTTAATTTCTTTATTTGTTTTTTTATTCTTTGTTTTCTTTTTTACAAAAGATGTACAGGTGACGAACATAAAAACAATAATCATTCAACTTAAAAAAAACAAAAACAATACTGTATAAAGAAACTGGAACAAAAAAAAGAAAAGGCTTAAACAAATATGTTTTAGTATCCATGACGGGATGCCGACAAAAACCGCCTGCTGGCCAAGTGCTTAAAAAAAGAAAACGCAATCAAATTAGTGACACACACACAAAAGAAAAACTGTTTTTAAATGTTGCAGCTTTCATGAAAGAAAAATGGTTTGACTAGAGACGACTCGCAAACTGTTATATATGTATAAAAAGGAAAAACAGAAATTCCAATGTTATCAATGATGTTTAAAAAAAATGCTGTGTGTACCTTGTAAACTAACGCTCATGGAAAAGAGTAAAACACTCACACACACACGGTCCTCTGTACCTTAAAATGTGCCTTGGAAAGTCAAGTGGTGAATCAGTGAGTCTGTAAAAGCAAACGTGTGACACGTGTGACACCACCGGCAGCCATCCTGGGCCGAGATACGCTCGGGTGAACACAGCTAGCAAACAAACCAAGCGAATATCGAGATATACCAGATTAGCCTCGCTCACAAACTACACATTGGCTTTGTGGAGTGGTTTAACACACGGATAAAAACCTAAAATAATAAACAACAACCCGGACACGTTTTTGTCGTAGCAGCTACCAGTCAGGACGTAGCACGAGGATCAGACTCGAGTAAGGGGCGTGGCCTGAAGTTTATCGGCGGGGAAGGGTGTTATAACGATACGAACGAATACATGCTAGCATCCTGGTTAAGCTAGCTTTTTGCTGTTTCGCTACGTTAACCCTTAAGACGTTACACGAGCTGAGCTGAGCGACTTGTTCATTCCATTTTGGGATTTAAAACAGCGATGCAGAGCTGTAAGTCTTGTCTAAGTGTGTGTGTGTGTGTGTGTGTGTGTGTGTGTGTGTGTGTTGTCAGCAAGAGGTGAGAGTGTACAGATCCTGAGCAGTACTATGGAGAGAGAGAGAGAGGTGTCTCAGGGAGAGTCTGATCTGATAAGACCAGTGTAAAAAAAAAAAAGAAAATCGTGTGTGTGTGTGTGTGTGTGTGTGAGATACGGAGTGGCGAATGCTAAAGCTGCTGTGCAAGTGTGTACACACTCACGGGTACGAGTGTGGTCTACTGAAGAGAAGTGCATTAGTAACATGACGGGATGCACGTTAGATTGTGGGTGAGTGTGTGTGTGTGTGTGTGTGTGTGTGTGTGTGTGTGAGAGAGAGAGTGTATATATGTGCTCTCTAGTGTGTCTCACCATATGGGTGCATGTGTGTGTGTGTGTGTGTGTGTGTGTGTATCTATTCCTGTTTAAAGCTTAAACAAGCACAAGGAGAGTGTGTGTGTGTGTTAGAGAGAAAGTGTGTGTGTTCACTCGCTGTCCGACAGCGTCTCGTATTGAGAGCAGAGCAGCGGTTTGGGTTCCTCCTCCCAGGTGCGGCTCTGAGGCTGCGGAGGTCCTGCAGCGGGCTGGGTGGGCGACGGGGAGGGCCCGGACATCACCGAGCCGGGCAAACGCATCATCGTGAAGGGGTTGCAGGGGTACTGGGTGGAGCCTGTGCACACACACACACACACACACACACACACACACACACACACACACAAATTAATGAATGAGGTTCAAAACCAAAACATTATCATAATGATTATGATTAATGAAAGTATTATATAGGGAAATAATCAGGGACCAAGAGGTGTGATGAAGAATGAATAAAGTAATAATGTAAATGCAGATCATCTGTTCCAGGTAGTTAGAAATATTTCCAATATTAAAAATAAATAAATAAATAAAACCATGGGTTGATCCCTAAACAGCTTTTGCTGACGGGGTAAAAAACAACAAAAAAAAAAAAAAACGTAAAATCCATCAAACTTGCTTGGCTTGGCTTTCCACTGACACAAACAAGTTTTGAACGAAATTTTTTTATAATTCATGATGTGGAACATTTTTATTTATTTATTTATTTTTAAACAAACTCATCTGTGCGTCAAAAAGATTTACAAGTTCACCTCCGACACTGGAGACACCTTCTTCCATATACCGAAAATTTGTCCCTTTTTTAATTTTTTTTTTATTTGTTCAGGTGAAGCATGCACCGCTGACCCTGACTTAACAGTTACCATAGAAACAACACATTTTAAAATCCTTTTTTAAAATCGTTTCTGAGCCTCGCTGCGCTTCAATTATAATGCACAGTATAAAATCTAAGTTTGCAGTCAGAGTGTAGTAACCTGTAGACGACGGTCTGTCCTCCCACACGCGGCTGGTGAGAGGCGTGCGGCGGTTGCAGTCTCCCTCAGAGTGGACGGAGGACACAGACGACGGTCTCTCTCCTCCCGACAGTCCAGGCCCGGGAGACTTTGTCTTGCGCCCGTTGGAGCGCGCGCTGCTCTTTGATTTACCTACAACACACAAACACACACATGCGACTTAAAACCCTTTCCATAAAGCACACAGTGACACGGTACTAAAAATCAGACTGCATCATCAATTTTTTTTAAATCAGAGTAAAGTGTGTCTGTGGTCTAGACATGTACCAGGCAGTGAGTAAGGCTCTTCAGTGCGCGGATCGGCAGTGGCGGCGGCAGCAGCAGCAGAAGGTCCGGAGTTAGAGGGCGAGCGCTCGCCTGCCTGCTCCTCAAAATTTCCCATCAGAGCTTTGCGGATGATCGCCTCCAGGCCGATGGTGTTCCCACTAGAGTCTGAAGGAGGTTGGCTACGAATGCTCGGCGTCCCTAAGACACACACACACACACACACAGATACACAAAGGTATAAGATGGAACTATTTCTGATCATGTGTATAAATTAATACACTAATATTAGACTTATCAAAGGTTCCACAAGATGTTAAGTCCAGGAGAACAGGAGGACATTATTGTATCACAAAACCCAAACCTGTCGCTACGTAACCAAGAGCGCAAGTCTGCGCTTGTTGACACCAGAGAATATTTCCGTAAACGATAGAGATAAACCTCTCCTTTATCATAACTAGGCTTATTATAATATCCTTATATAACACCTGCCGTTACATGTAGAAAAGATAACAGGTTAGAACAAACGCATTACTATAAACACCATCTGAACAATCAGATTTGAGAACTGTAGTCTAAAACACAAATAAGGAGATTTGAACTAATTAGTTAAGAACTCTTTAACAACATTATTAAATCTGAAAGGACAAAGCTGAGCCGTTAACTTTGTGGAAGAAATGTATTTATGCAGGGTTCTGTTAACGTGCCGTCCTGCGCATCGGGCAACGGATATACACCTGCTGTTTCTGTCGGGTTGCCAGTTCGACCACCGGTTGTATCTGAGCACTTGTGGGTTGAAGAACCTTGCTCAAAGAGTCCATCAGTGGCGACCCAGCGACGTCGGGGCTCGAACCAGGGACTTCCTGATCCACAGCCCAACACCTTAACCAGAGAGCCACCCCTTTAGACTTTAGAGCGATAAAAAAGGTCATGTGACTCATCTGATGAGTCCAGACTGATCCTATTCCAGAGTGGTGGGCGTGTAAGGGTAGGAAGGGAAGGTCATAAAGTGATGCTCCCAAGCCTCTGGAGCCAGTGTTATGATCTGGGGTTGATCAGTCGCTCAGGTCGAGACTCAGCAACGTTATGGGCCAATAAAATAAAGACAGCTGACGACCTGAATGTACTGAATGACTTTTGGCGACTGAATGAAGTCTTCAAGTGTGTCACTTTAACCGGCAGTATAGATCACAGTACACATTAGACCTTTTGATATCAACACATACAGTAAGATTTATCGATTCGACTTGATCATGTTATACCTCCACTAGCCGAAGCAGGCATGTTGAAGATCTCGGTCCCGGGCTGTCCTGAGTCTGGAGAGGAAAATAAAATAGATGAAAATTTATTTATAGCTCATATAGGGGAAAAAAAACAAACAAAGAAAAACAAAAAAAAACGCACACTGTACCCTACACACTTACTAAAATCGTTCTCGTTGCCCACGACCATCTTCTTAATCATCTCCTTCTTGCTCTTGACGATGGCGGAGTTGTTCTCGGTGAGCTTGCTGAAGAACGCGGGTGGCTGGGAGGTGCTGGAGGGAGAGCGAGATCCCATACTGAGGGAGACATCAGGAACGGAGAAGGTACAGGGGTTAGGTGGTGTATGACAGGACAGTACAGTGTACAGTGTGTCTGACGTATGAAACGTCCATACCCTTGCTCGGCTTGCTCGCTGGGACATGTGGCTGCCTGGGACTCTGGCTCGGACCCGCCCCCTGGTGGAGAGACTGGCTCGATGCACTCAGCCGACAGAGTCACTGGGGACACTTTACTCTGAGGAGGTGACCTGAGGGGGCGGGGGGGGGGTGTGTATAAATAATATAAATAAATATAAATAGTGGAGCTGAACTGTACTATACTGTATAAGGTGTACGCTTCCCTACCTGTCTCTTAGCCTGTCGCTGTTGGAGCCCTCCGGGGTGAAGCGGCTGATGATGCTTGGATCCGAGGGCGTCTGGGGGGCACTCGGGGGTCGGGTGAGGTCCAGCACGGGTGAACTGTGGTAGCCGAACACAGCCTGGCCTCCGGCCGGCCCTTGCTGTGATTGACGCAAGTAATCCTTCTTAATCACCTCCTGCAAAACAGGGAGCCAGATTTGTCATGTGGGAATTTGCCATGAAACGTCCCGCTCCGTCCCCAGAAGCACGAAAGTGTGTAAGATAAAAGGCTCACGCTGATGTGCTGGGCGAGAGTCACCACTCTCTGGGAGCCTTTAACAGCAGGGGATGGTGGCTGCTGGCTTGGAGAGAGTCGATCATCTGGAATGAAAAAATAACCCTGTTGCTCCAGAGGCTTCTGCTGAGCTGTAGTGGGGAGGGGAAAAAAATAAATAAATAAAAATGCTTGACATCAGTTAGTTACTCACTGACCTTAATTACATTCAAATTGTAATTTCTTGTACAAAAACAAATGTATTTCTGCTTTTAGAGAACAATACATCCAAACACTCGTCCCCTACACATGACTCCCCTCTCTATGAACTCTCAGGAATCTTTTCATGCCCGACCCCGAGCCACTGTTTTCTCTCCCATTTGATTTTTACATCCTCCCACACACACACACACACAGCTATCCAAACACGAGCATCGCCTCATGAGACGAGAACTGAGAAACGTAACAAAAGAAAAAAAAAAAGAACCGTGACGAGATCACAGTGCAGTAACCCCGGTCTTACCGAGCGCACGGAGGTCGTGGTCCTTGTTCTGAGTCTTATCCCTGTTCATCATCCCGGCCTCCGTAACCATTATGGGGAGACCGCGGCTAGTCGTGAGCCCCATATGACCGCCGGGGGCCTGGGCGAACGCAGAGGGGTACACGATGCCCCCGCTCGGGCTGGACATCTTGGATTCGGACTTGGGCTCGTGTTGTTTGGGGGGAACGCTGCGACTCTGCGATTTACACGACTCCCGGCTCAGATCTTTAACCCCGCTCGAGTCTGGATACGCCTCGCTGGCTCTCTGGAGATGCCCAGGGTAGTTTGAGTAACGTGAAGAACTCTGTGGCACAGACCTGGACAGGAAGGTGAAACAGGAATACTCATTAAGTGATCTAAGTTGTTGTACCGCTCATGTGTTACAGTCTAATGAGATTAAATTCTGTGTGCGTGTGTGTGTGTGTGTCTGACCTGAGGACAGACGGGCTGCTGTGTTCTGAACTCTGCAGGGTTTTCGAGCTGGTGTTGTGCAGGACAGTGGGTCTGTGCTGGAGGCTCTCCTGGGGCCGAGGGCTCATCGTCGGGGACCTCACCTGGTGGCTGTAAGGCAGGGACGAAGGACGCGAGCTAGAGCTGCTGCCCCCGGTCTGCTCCGCTGCTCCTGTGAAGAGAGAGAGAGACATATTTATACAGTCTGTTCCTCTATGAATATAAACGTTTGTGCGTTTTAACAATCACGTGCAAGTTACCGGGTCTCCAGATGGGGGCGTGCTCCACGTTGCCATGGCCGAGAGACTTCTCCCTCTCTCTGTCCCGATCCCGCTCTCTCTCCCTCTCTCGCTCCCTATCACGCTCCCTCTCTCTCTCTCGATCCCGCTCTCGCTCTCTTTCTCTCTCGCGCTCCCTCTCTCGGTCCCGCTCTCGTTCCCTCTCCCGGTCCCTTTCGCGCTCTCGTTCGCGTTCGCGCTCCCTCTCGCGCTCTCTCTCGGACGACGACGGCGTGCCCTGGAGTTTGCTTATGTGAGAGTTTCCGACTAGACGAGAGAAGAAAAACGAAGAAAGAGACGTTACAAATACAGGAACCTGCAATGTCGTGTGTGTTATACTGAAAGCTGAGTGTTTTTCCGCTTGTGCGTGTATATGTGTGTTACCTGGTGAGATCGGTGAGGTGGTGTATGCATGGCTGGCGAAAGTGGCTGGGGTTCCAGAGAGGTAGTTGATGCGGTCCATTGGTGACGCGGATGCTCCTGTAAATCAAGTATGATGTCATAAAATCATAAACGACAATTCATCCCCCCCCCCCCCCCCCATCCTCACTAAGTGTGTGTGTGTACCTCGTGTTGAGGGCGAGTACTGTAATGTGAGGGGTGGATCTCGGGGACCTCTCAGTAGGTCTGATCTCTGCGTCATGGCTGCTGCAGGCCACTGGTGCATCTGCTGTGAGGTGATGTAGTCGGTGAAGAGTGTGTGTCTGTTCTCCAGGGATGCCGTGTCTGGAAAGCTCCGGATTAGATACGGGGGATAGGGGTGGGGGTAACCCGGGGCTGGAGCCAGGTGTCGGGGCAGGTAATAAGCAGCTGAGGATGGCAGACAAACACACATACAGATTTAGGAATACACCTTGCTCGGGTAACAATATTTGTTTGAAGGTGATAACACTTATTTAAAGCTTATTTATATTGATCTACTTGGGTCTAGAGGGATGCCCCTGGCAGGGTCGAACGGGAGAGGGATCTGCCCTCGGTACATATCGGCTCCCAGGCCCTGAAGGAGCCTCTCGTAGGAGGCCAGAGAGGCGGCGTGATCCCCCACGACAGGCAGCGGAGACTTGGTGGTGCTCATTTCCCGCGGAGTGGGAGTGGACTTGCGCTCCTGCTGCGGCGCCTTCGCAGAGCCTGAGAACAACAACAACACGTGTACGTCAAATACAATCTTTTTTTTACATTTTTATTTTGCATTAAAAAGGCTGTGTACCATCGTGTGGCCGCTGCGGCGTGTCCCTGCTGGTCAGCGGGGATCCTCTGTGTGAAGCCGGGGCATATCCCGCCCTCTTGTGCTCGTCGTATCCCACCGGGCTGTGGTGGCTTTTACCCGCCTGCTCTGGCCCCAGCACCAGGGAGCTCGAGTTGCTGACTACGGCGCTGGGACGAGATTTGGGACCCGGTTCGTCGTAGTGCCCTCTCTCCAAATGACCCGGGAGGCCCGGGTATGGCCGGGGGGAGCTGGATATGATCGAGCGCACGTCGTGGCGTTTGGACGAACCCGCCGACTCCATTTTCAGCGGCGTGCCCTGCGAATAAATCATCAATTATCTATGAAGTCCGTGGTTACGCTTCCGGGGTACAGATCCTCACAACCGGATGCAGGTCCGGGTTACCTGTGTGATGGAGCCCTCTTTGGGGGCTTTGCTCATGAGCACGCCCTCCGGCGGGATGAGGTGGATGGAGGGTCCGGCCTCTTTAACCGTCGACACTAACCGTGGACTCTTGATGGAGTCGGGGCCGCGCGGGGACGGGGAGCTCTCGCGCTTCAGCTGCTTTGGCTCTCGGCGCGAATACTCCTCCTGAGAATCTATGTGACGTGGAATACCTGAGAGAGAGAAAGAAGAAAGAACAACAAATAAAGTTAGGAGGCACCTGACCATCTGTCCTAGACATAGAGGAAACAAGACACTGATAAAAATCACAGTACAGTGCAAAAACTTTGTTGTATTTTTTTTATTTTATGACTTTATTATTGAGTCAGGACAAAAAGCGATCCTGATTTTCAGTATTTCTACACAAAATTAAAAGTTTTTAAATTTTTTGTAGAAAACAGTAAACAGTAAATTTACTGGACCATATCATTTATTTGCATGTGCCTAAGACTTTTGCACAGCACTGTACTGTACATAACCCTTTTAAAATAAATAAATAAACCACATTGTTAAAGTAAACAAATTGCTGAAGAACAACGCTCCAGCATTTTCAGGCTCTTATAATTTACATTTTATAACCGAATAAGCAGACAGACGCTTTCTCTCTCTCTTTTTTTCTTCTTTCTCAGACATTAAACAAACACAGACACCACATGTTTCGTAAACAAGCGCGATCTTTCACATGCAGCGCGATCTTTCACATGCAGCGCGATCTTTCACATGCAGCGCGATCTTTCACATGCAGCGCGATCTTTCACATGCAGCGCGATCTTTCACATGCAGCGCGATCTTTCACGTGCGGCGCTCACCCTGTGAGATGGAGCCGCGGATATGATGAGGACGAGGACTCTCTCGCTCCTGAGGCATCGCTCTCCCCATCAGACCTATGGCCGAGGGAGGGTGAATAAACAGATTATCTGTTAATAAACATGAACAAAAAAAAAAAAAAAAAAAAAAGAAATGGCTGGTGTTGTGTCGTCGTGTTTACTGACCTTCGGCGGCGGACAGAGAGTCGCGTAACGGCAGCACTCGGGAGATGGCTCCGCCTTCCATGACCTCGTAGGGGCGTTTCAACCCCAACACCTCTCCCCTGACCTCCTCCTTCGGGTTCGGAGCGCCTGTAGAAATTAGAGGAGTGTGTGTCAAAAGTGTGCACCTGATGGAGAGAGTGTGTGTGTGTGTGAGAGAGAGAGAGAGAGATTAGACTTACGGTCGTACGAGAGGATGTGCCCGCTAAGGCCTTCATACAGAACGTGTCCCTTGGCTTGGTTTTCGTCTCTGGATCTGTCCCTGCTGGGGCTGTCCTCCGCAATGAGACGAGTGATGGTACCCTTATACAGGACGTCTGCCGGGGTGCCCTGTCGCGCACGCACACACACACACACATATATATATATAAAAACAGTGCTGTTTGTTCTAGTCCCGTGCTCTCAGCATAGTAGCAAGTAGACTAGAAAACAACATGACCTTTACTGAGTGTGTGTGTGAGAGTGTGTGTGTGTGTGTGTGTGTGTGTGTGTGTGTGTGTGTGTTACTTTCATAATCACAAGCATGCTGTGAAAACAGGCCTTCGGAAAAAAGAAAAAAAATTTTGCATGACTATCCTTCACTGTGTCATTTCAGGGTCAATTCCCAGCAGGCCAGAAGGGGGCGAGCTCTATACACTTTAAGCGTTAAGGAAATCTTTACATCGTGATGCCGCGTTGTGTTTTATTATAGCGATGATTAGGGATTATTACGAGCTGTCACGGGCGAACTTTAATCCTGCTCCACGTGTCAAAAGTGCCCTCGAAATAAACATCGCTGGAAACGTCATATACACGTCTGACTCATTACAGAGCCGCATTACCCTATAATCGTGTGTTAATGCGTTCATGGCTGTGTGTGTGTGTGTGTGTGTGTGTGTGTGTGTGTGTGTGTGTGTGTGTGTGTGTATGATCAGCAGAAGGGTAAATAAAAGAAGAGAACACCAGGGGGACAGCGTGTACCTGCTGCTATAGCAACAGAGCACAGACAGAGCACTGGTTATATCACACTGTGCCGACGTGCACCCACGCGCACCCACACACACACACACATGTGCGTGTGCACACACTTACGCACAGATAGACAAGATCAGACTATGCTAGTTGCAGAAATGTGAAGTGAAAGACAGACAGACAGACACAGACAGACAGAGAGTCTCCATCTCTCTGCTCGTCCCTCTTTTTTTTTTTTTTTTATTAAATCGGCAGTTTAATATGATTTTTTTTGGCATTTTGCACCCAGTAAAGCCTTGTGATTATTAAACCAGGTCAGACCCCACATCTCTAATATCTGAACATATTATAAAGTTCAGAGGTAGGAATAAAAAAGGAATAAAAACGTATTAAAAAAGTTTTTATTTATATATATATTTTTAGTAATAATAATAATAATAATACAGCACATTTTTCGGAATACGAATTTAATTTAAGGTGAGGAATTTAATTTGTATTTAGTTTAATACGAATTTAATTTAGGACCAAATATCGTATTTTGAAACGCATTTTCCAATAAGAAATAATGTAAACGCAGATAATCTGTTCCAGTCACCCAAAAATATCACCAATATTACCAATTTCCAACACTATGATCATATTTTTGCATATAAAAACAATCAAAACATGTAAATAATGTAAAATATGAACTAAATAGACATTATTAACATATGACATATGATTTCTCTTGGCATCAAAAAGCGAATTAAGAGTGACGGCATTTTCTTCTTGCTACTGTCCGTGTTAACATTTTTGTGACCCGTGGTGCTATGTCTTCACTGAATCTTGCACAAAATTAAAACAAACAAACAAACAAAAAAAAAAACGTAAGCTCATTTCCACTAACGGAAAAGGTTTAGAACTGCTCCTGGACGTATGTACGGCTTAGCTGGTATTTGATTTGGAGCCACATCACCATCACCAATCTGGGAATATCAACAAGCAGTACCAAAGTTTATTTCTAAACACGTGGGGGAACGTCTGCCAAAAGAGGCAAAAATGTGAGGATTTAAAGGTATCCACAAAAGCAGCAGCATCTCTTAAAAATACAGAAATTGTGATATTTAAAAATAATCGCCCGCCCTCGCTGCTTACTAACGAGTAGATATGATCGATTTGCCAAAATGCACACTGACTGATGTTTGTTTAATTGAAAAACATTTGGTTTATTCTTTACTGCTGCAGCCTGGTTCCATGTGCTGCATGTAATAATGAGCGTGTATAGCGGGGCAGTCAGGTCTGAAATGAGCATTAAGTCCCTTGACGTTTATGGAAATGGAATTTGTTTTGCTCTTTAGTCGAGCGTAAGCTTTCTATTGCTTTCAGTTTCTTTATAATCTACATAATATAATAACAGAATGGAACATGCTGCCTTCAGGTAAATAAAAGTTTGAAATCTACGATACTTTCTCAGATCTTAATTCTATTTGTGCACGGTTGTTTGGAATAATTACTTTCTACTTTTATAAATAGTAAATCAATAAAAAGATAAAAAAAATAAAAAAAAGAACACTTTAAATGTAATATCCAGTTTTCGGGGGGGGAAAAAAAAACCTGTTCGAAGCAGCCCTACCTAAAACACGTCCGAGTTTCTGCTCAGAGCTCAGAGAGGAGATGTTTGGGATGATGGCTGTGAACTTACAGAAATGTAATCTTGTCAAATCTGATGGTATTATGGACAGACAAGACTGAAGTGTGTATGTTTCTACTTCCTGTAGTGCACAGTGTGTACAGAGAGAAAGAGAGACCCTGTTCTGAACAGAGGTTTACAGGTTTTGTTGTGTTCCTTCTTTTCCCATTTTAAAACTGTGAGTCCTCGCTCTGTATTTACTTAAATACACAATACATTTTATACACCGATTTTGTATAAAAAAAAAAAAAAATCACCGGGAGAACTGAATCAGCGTGTGCTTATGAGGCTTTTAGCTCAGATACACAAACAATCAGAGCGTCACACACTCATGGCACTGTCGCTGCTAAACGACAGGGATTTAACGAGACACTTTTGGAAATCAAAAAATTTACGCGATGAAGTTTCTAAACCTTTCAATAATGGTCCTTTCCATGCTGATCAGTGGCCCTCTCTTATTCCCCTGAGAGATCATCAGATTTTAGATTTTTAGAATTTAGACTTTAATCATCAGAATTGGAAATTAAGTCCTGACTGTTTACATGAACGCTGATCTGACACAAAGTGGTTCTGTTTGAATGTGAAGTGTTTAAATCTGTCAGAAACATAAACTATACATAATTATCTTTTTTGTTAAATCCCGCCTTCTGCGTTGTGATTGGTTACAAGGATTGGGTCTCGTCTGTGATTGGTTAGTTGCTTAACTGTGTGCGAATCAGATCTCTGAACTCAGCCGGCGACCCAGTGGATGGGAGTCTGAAGTGAAGACGGATCAGGAATGGAAGGTAAAAGTTTCCCCCCACGTGGGGCAAACGTGCAGGATCAGATGACGTGATTACACGGCTAATGATTATTACCGTCAGGACCGATCGAGTCAGACGGGTCAGAATGAGGTGACGTGTTTTACACACTGCTGGTCTTACACAAGGAAATAATAGACACCACACACACCTGTGTGATGGAACCACCCCGGTATGTAACAGAGGGCTCTTGGTGGATGCGTGTGCCAGGAAGGCCCTTTGTGATGCTTCCTCCCTGAACAGCTGGCATAGGCCCTGTAAAAAACACACACACACAGTAAAAATTTAACTACCATAAACTCTAACAGAAGACTCTCTCTCTCTTTATAACATCCAAACCAATCAGATGAACCTCTGCATCGAGTCTAATCATCCTCGTTACTACGTCCCGCGCTCTAACCCCGTGGTGCAGGAACGAACGGGAACACAGGACGACTGACCTGACGTTACCGCTCCTCTGCCCTAGTCTACTCTCTGGACTCATAATCATGGTGATGATGATGATGTGAACACTTTTCCATTACACCACTCATTTTTATACACAGGGTAGTGTCTGTTCTCACAACATCCAACTGCATGTAACTGTTTTGTCTCCTTTCTCAAACATCTGCGCACAAGTTACCCGTCCAGACATTTCAGCTAAAATGCAATAACAGTATAAGTGTACAGTGTTTCTTGGCTATTCGATCAATCTAGATGCACAAAGCGATCCCAAACAGCTCTAAATCACATGATGCGTCGCTGACGTTAACCGACACGTGACTGTCTGACAGTCGTGTGAGGCCGAAGCTTGTGCTACGACGTTTGTTTAGTCGTCGTGTATAAACTGAGTGAGTGTGAATAATCGCGTGTGGACGCTGCTGTTCTCTGAGACGCTGTTTTTTGTTGCGCACTAACCGCGGGCGGCGGCGAGGCTCTCGTGAGCGATGGCGTGTGTGGACAGATTCTCAGCCTGGGAGGAGGCGGGGCCACGAGGAGACAGCTGCTCTTGTTTAACCACTGGGAACGTGGCTGTTGGAGAGAGAGAGAGAGAGAGAGAGAGAGAGAGAGAGACAAGCCAGCGGTTAGAAGATGATAACTTAAAAAAGGAGGATCATGTACCATACAATAGCGGCTTCTAAATAAAACAATGTCGCAAATCTTTCAGTTTAAGCACACACACACATATACACACAGGACACACACCGAGTTTCCGCGGCTCTATCCAGGACAGAGCTCCCGGAGGCAACTTGGTGTGCTCTGAACCATGAGCAGGGCTGTGCATCTGCACCGGGGTACCCTGCAAACAAACACACATTTATGAGAAAAGGAAACCTTACATGCAAGGAATAACACACTCCAGGCTGTGCGGTTATGTGAAATCCATCAACAATGTCAAAGTGGAGAAGATGAAGCTGAAACTGTACCTGTGTGATGGAGCCGCCCGGTTTGGCCGAGGAGATGAGGGGAGGAGGATCAGGGATCCGTACACCAACCAGCCTGTCCTGCTGTGGGAGAGCTACACACACACATACACGCACAAACACGCACACACACGCACACACACAGAGTAATCAGACTGTGCTTTCTTTCTTTCCTTTTTTCTTTTGTTTTTTTACACGCATCATCTTTCACTCATCACTCAACATTTTTTCCTTTTCCTCTTTTCTTTTTCATGTCCTATGTCTTGCTCTGTTCTTTCTACAAAAACTTTTTTCTTCCTTACCATCCTCCTTCTTTTCCTATTTATATTCCTTTTCTATTCTGTAGGTTTTCCCCCCTGAACCTCTTTATCTTTTCTCTTATTTTATACTTTCTTTCCAATTCTAATTCTGTCTTCCTTTTTTAGGATCTGGAAACTGTCCTTAATTGTTTGTTTGTTTCCTTCTTTATACAAATCCCACTTTATTATTTCTTACTATTTTCTAGAAACGGCAGGAAAAATCTATACAGGTAGTCCCCGACTTACGAATGATTTTTTTGGGAGCACATTTTGTAAGTGGGATTTGTCCTTAAGTAAGACAAGTTGAGTCTTATACGCCTTTGACCCGAATATACAATGTAAAGCATACCGATCCACTCGACTAAATCTCTGTCCCCTTTCCCCACACTGCCATTATGTGACCAAAAACCGTAACGATGCCAAAGGGAAATGAATCGCACACGTTTCTTTTAATTGTGTAAAAGTGCTTTGTGGCAATGACACTGTTAAAGCGCTTTAAAAATAAAACTGATTTGTAGTAAATCTAAGTGTATTTTTGTGTGACTTTAAATCATGAGGGGAATCCCCCGCACATGATTTTGTCTTAGAGCTGTTTTCCACTGTATTGGACTTTCTGAAATTAAAATTATTTACCATCAGGACAGCTTTACGGGACAGACATTTTCTATCATCGTGCTCCCGGACTGATTCATTGAAACCGGTGAGGCAGACTCATTTCTCCCGGACCCTCATACAATATAGCAGACATTTCAATATTGTATATATTTGTAAAGATTGGTATCTGGTGAATTGGTATTCTTTCTTCATTTTTATTTCTACCCAATCATTCTTCTTTTATCTATCTATCTATCTATCTATCTATCTATCTATCTTTTTTCCTTCCCATAAATAGGAAGATCTACGGCAACAAAAACAGGACACACAGTTACATGACCAGGTTGCACATATTAGTGGTGGAATATTAACTAAATATTATACGCCTTAATTCAGAAGAAATATGACATACACACCACACACACACAAAGTCTTACAGGAGTTGTAGTGCAGAACTTGTTCATGGCTCAGCTTGGCCATGTCTCTCGGGTATGATGACATCACAGGACGGGCGAGACCCATGACTCTGATGTGGTCCTGGCCGGGATCTTTCTTCATGTCAGTAAGAGGAGAGAACTCCCTGGGTTTATCTACAAACACACACACACACACACACACACACACACACACCCACCATGTTCAGTAGGTGATTATGACCTGCCTGTACTGAAGCGAGCGGAGTGTGAGATCAGGTTGACTCAGACCCGAACCCAATTCTCACACTGACAGAACCAGCACAAGCACCAGGAGCGGAAACGTGCTCGCACATCTCTTTCTTTCTCTCACACACACACACACACTTGAGGGAAAAAAACACACACACTCAGCAAAAAGCAGAGGAGCAGACGTGCCAGTAAACAAATAATCTGTGAAGAGTGTGACTGGCCACCGTGATCGTATACCACACGTGAGTCTGGAAAGAGAGAGTGGTGTGTGTGTGTGTGTGTGTGAGTGAGTGTGGGTGTGTATTTTTTTTCTGTGTCATGTGTAAACCTACACAATCGGTGAAGTAGAGTGTGTAGCCATCTTTCCTTCCCCCCCTCCAGTTCTGCAGGGACAGACAGACTACAGCTGAGCACTTCAGCTCACAGCAAAAAATAAAACACAGTAAAAAAACAAAAATAAATAAAAAATGAAAAAAAAATAAATAAATAAAAACCCAATCACAGACGTATTCCAGCACGGGCGTTTTCTTTTTTATCCGAACGGTGAGGGGACTCGGGCGCGCGGGGTGGGGTGTGGGGGGAGACGCTCAATCCTGCTCTGAGGACGCGCGGGTTTTGGATATTGTCTGGAGGGATGGACCACGTCTCCTCCACAGACACACACACAATCTGTTATTCTCTTTCCTTGTTCAAGTTTGATGTTGCTTTCCTCCCCCCTCTGATTTGGTGCATTACCCATGAGCACTTGGTGTTCCTCTGCCTCACCCTCTTCACCGGTCCACAGCTGTCCTGCATTCTCTCCTCCTTTAATATCAGATGTAACTTCCTAATAAACTCAGTGTGTCGGATCAGTTCCGGAAACCAAACCCATGAACGCTACACTCTTCTCGTCTTCTTTCTCTTTATATTTTCTTTCTTTCCTTTCTTTTAATTCACAGGTCATTGCCCACAATCCTATTTTCCTCTCTCTCTCTCTCTTTATCCATCCTATATCATTTCTCCTACCCTGCTGTTTTTCTTCTGGATGCATTTCTTCTTTCGTTCTGTCTTTATATCCTATTATTCTTTTTCATGCCTTAAATCTTTCAATCCATTTTTCCATTCCTATTTCTTTCTACCCCTTCGTTCTTCTATTTATTCATTTCTTTCCTTCTTCCTTTTTTACACACCCAATTCCCTTGTGTGTTTCTTTCCCTTACCCTTTTCCCACCTTGTTGTTTTTTTTTCTCTATTTAATTCCTTTTTTCTATCCAGCTCATTGTCCATCTTGTTTTCTTTTTTTATGTTTTTTAATCTCCTTGTACTTTCATTCTTTCTAACCAGTGCTCTCTCTTCATTTCTTCTTGTCTACCTTATCGTACTTTTCTACACTTGTACTATACACATCCCATTTCTTTCTATCTTTCTTTCCCTCTCTTTATCTATTCTAGATCCTTCTTCTATCCTACCATTTAAATTCCTTTTCTTTTTTTTTTAAATCCATTACATCATCTTTCCACGCTTTTTTAACCTTCGTTTTTTTTCCTTCTTTCCTTACAGGGTATTTATCTCTCTTTATCATGACCTAATTATATAACCTAACTATTTTTATCACTTTTTCCCGTTGTTGTTTTCCTTCTGTATTTAAATCCCTTTTTCTTTGTATTTTCTACCTAGGTCACCATCTTTCATTTATTCTTTTCTTAAATTCTATGTAGTTCTCCTTATATGTTCTAATGCTTTCGTACCTTTCTTTATTGATCTGTCCCCCTTGTACCTTAGTTCTTTATTTCTATCCTTTATGGATCGATTGATACATCATTTAATTTTTTCCAGCTTAGGGAACGATGGCAAACAAAAGAAGATAGAGTTACATGACCAAATTAAGTGTTTTTGCAACCAAAACCACAAACACTTCGTCTCCAGGTGTACTTATACTCTAGTCGCATTATAATAATCAATCTAATGGACTGAGCGCAATGTGAAAGGGTCAATCCGAGTTCCCCACCTGGACACAACAGGTTATTTTATACAGATGCATAGAACATATGAAATTTACTTCATGGACCGAGGTCGATAGGGGGCCGATACTTGTGCACGGCACTGGAAAGGCTGGAGCAGCTGTTCAGAAGTGCATTTAGAAATCTATAAAAATACTATAATGGAAGGAGCGGGGGAGGGGGGTCTCGGTGAGACAAAGCGGTTAGTGAAAGCTGGACGTGTGCGGCAGAACGGATGATCAAGCCCTCGCGGTTTCACTTTATGGATGTTTGCTTTAAAGGCCCTTGGTGTGATAACACGCGACAACCTGTTCCATCTGACACATCTTCATCTCCAGTACACCATCCACCCTTATTATAAACACCATGCATTGTTGCTACGGCAACTCTCTCATTCCTTACAGTAAAAAGCAGACGAGTGGCCGTTTAAAAACAAGCGTGTTACACAGACGCTACAATCGATCACGGCATTCAATCAATCGATCATGCTCGATTCTGATCGGTCAGGAGAAGCCGAAGTGGCGGGGATGGGTCAATTCGGCTGTTCCAGAAAAACGGATTAAAATCGTGTGTGTGATGGGAGGGCAAGGTGAAGTTTTCTGTAGAGAGAGGTTTATTTAACATATAGGGAAGAAGTCTCTAGTGTCAGTCATGAGGCAGATTAAAAGTTTTAACATCATGTATACTGGATGGAGAGTTTTTCACACACAGAGAGAGAGAGAGAGACTGGAAGGGAGAGACTGCAAGTGAGAGATGGGAGAGAGAGAGACTGGAGGGGAGGATGAGATAAGGAGAGAGAGAGAGAGAGAGAGAGAGAGAGAGAGAGAGAGAGAAAGACTGGGGGGGGAGATGAGAAGAAAAAGAGAGACTGGAAGTGAGAGATGGGAGAGAGAGAGAGACTGGAGGGGAGAGATGAGATAAGGAGAGAGAGAGAGAGAAAGACTGGAGGGGGAGATGAGAAGAAAAAGAGAGAGACTGAAAGGGAGAGATGAGGAGAGAGAGAGAGATGAAGAGAGAGAGACTGGAGGAAAGATATGAGGAGAGAGAGAGAGAGACTGGAGGGAAGAGATGAGGAGAGAGAGAAACTGGAGGGGAGAAATGATTAGAGAGAGAGATAAAGAGAGAGAGAGACTTGAGGAGAGATATGAGAAGAGAGAGAGACTGGAGGAGAGATATGAGAAGAGAGAGACTGGAGGAGAGATATGAGAAGAGAGAGAGCGAGAGACTGGAGGAGATATGAGGAGAGAGAGCGAGAGACTGGAGGGGAGAGATGAGGAGAGAGAGACTAGAGGGAAGAGATGAGGAGAGAAAGACTGGAGGAGAGATATGAGGAGAGAGAGAGGGAGAGAAAGATGGGAGAGAGAGAGACTGGAGGGGAGAGATGAGGAGAGAGAGAGAAAGAGAGAAAAAGAGGAATGAGGAGAGATGAGAAGGGAGAGAGACTGGAGGGGAGAGAGGAGGAGAGAGAGAGAGACTGGAGGGAAGAGATGAGGAGAGAGAGAGACTGGAGGGGGGAGATGAGGAGAGAGATGGACTGAAGGGGAGAGATAAGAGAGAAAGAACGAAAGAGAGAGCAAGAGACTGGAGCGGAGAGATGAGGAGAGAGAGAGATGAGGAGAAAGATGGGAGAGAGAGAGACTGGGTGGGAGAGATGAGGAGAGAGAGAGAGAGAGACTGGATGGGAGGAGATGAAGGGAGAGAGAGAGAGAGAGAAAGAGAGATGAGGAGAGAGAGAGACTGGATGGGATAAGATGAGTGGAGAGAGAGAGAGAGAGAAAAAGACTGGAGGAGAGAGATAAGGAGAGAGCCTGAAGGGAGAGATAATGAGAAAGAGAGAGAGTGAAAGAGATGAGGAGTGAGAGAGAGCGCGAGAAAGAGACTGGAGGGGAGAGAGGAGGAAAGAGAGAGAGAGAGAGAGAGACTGCAGGGGAGAGATGAGAGACAGAGAGAGATGAGAGACAGAGAGAGAGAGAAATAGACTGGAGGGGAAAGATGAGGAGAGGGGTAGACTGGAGGGGCAAGAGAGAGACTGGAGAGGAGAGATGCAGAGAGAGAGAGAGAGACTGGAGAGGGGAGATGAGGGGGAGAAAAAGAGAGAGAAAGACTGGTGGAGAGAGATGAGGAGAGAGAGGTGGACTGGAGGGGAGAGAGAGAGAGAGACTGGAGGGGAGAGATGAGGGGAGAGAGAGAGAGAGACTTGGGAGAGATGAGGGGAGAGAGAGAGACTTGAGGGGAGAGAAAGCGTGAGACTTGAGAGGGAGAGAGAGACTTGAAGAGAGAGATAAAAAAAAGAAAGTATTAGAGGAAGAGAGAGAGAAAGAGATGTGGAGACAGGGGGAGACTGGTGAGGAGGGGGAGAAGAAAGAGAGGGAGGGATATGGAAATGGAAAAAGATAAAGAAAGGACGACAGGAAGAAGAGGAGAGAGGGAAATGAGAAAGACAGAGAGAAAGAGAGAGAGAGAGAGAAGAGGAGGCTGGTGAGGAAATGGTGGTTAGTCGCTGTTGTAAGAGAACTGGTAATAAAGTTGGAATTGCCGAGGTATCAGAGGAATAAAACGCATTCGGACATGCTGTTACAGTCAGACACTTCAGGTGAGTGGTTCCTTCCACACTCACCAAAAAAACAACAAATAAAAATAATAATAATTTTAAAAAACTAGCGAGAACACACAGTCTAAAGATGGAACAACACCCCAGGGGTGAAGGTACGTACCTTCTTTCTCTCTCTCCGAGGGCGTCGGCGTCCTATCTCGGATCCGCGGGCTGCCGGACTCAGCCATACCGCCGGGGTAATGCTGTGATTTGATTGGCTGAGGGGGCTGCTGCTTGGCCCCTTGCGAGGACTCGTGTGCCATAATTATCTGCTGCTCGTAGAGGGCCTGAGCGTCGGGCATCACCTGCTGCTTCCCCAACACGCCACCGGCGACTGCAGAAACGTCCGGCATCTACACGCACGCACACACACACACAACAGGATCAGGATTACACACCACATACAGCGTTTCAGGTATTTAGGAAAGTGTTCAAACCCCTGAAGCGGACTGTATCGAGTACCAGATCTGTGGACTTAACAATAACTAAAGATCAGCAGGTCAGAGATGTTTAGGTCCTGACGTGACGTTTATTTAGTGTTCAAAACCTAGACTACCCTTTAGTACTCGAATGGACGTAAAAGTAAAAATGTTTTACCGAAACTTCCAGTACTGCTCTTCATTTTATTGCCCCATAACGTTACTGAGTCTCGACCTGAGCGACTGATCAACCCCGGATCATAACACTGTCTCCAGAGGCTTGTACAGTGGACACTATGCATGATGGGAGCATCACCTTACATGCTTCCCTTCTTACCCTGACACGCCAGATCACATGACCTTATTAAATCTTTATTTGTTCAATACTTTTACTATAAAACATAGCTCCGGTTTATACTGGCCATTTCAGTTTATTTTCACGAGTTTCTTTCCTTTTTTTAACACCATGACAGCTTCTACTGCTATATCATGGCGAGAGTCTGTTTTTGGTAAAACTGAATTAAAACTAGATGAGATGTTTGAGATTAATTTTTTTTTCTATGAACTTTAATACTAAATTGCGATTCACTTGTTTAAAAACTTTTGTTAAAAGTATCAACAGAACAAAACAAGTTATTTTTCATGAGTTCAAATGATCACGTGTTCTTTTTGGTTCGTTTTCCTGACCACCCCATGTGATGTTCACGGTGCAGAGCGATCCGTCTTTAATGATGCGTTACACACACGGCTCCTAACCCAGTTCCAGTCATTTCATCTCTAATTTGACTCTTCTGAAACTGGTCTGACGTGGTTATTTAAGAAATGAAAAGCTCTTCTCTGCATCGGTTATTTATTATTCTGTCTTTCTCTGGGGACGATCCAGATCCGTGTGACTGTCAGCCACGTGCCGCTAGGACGCGCGGCGTTGAAGAGCAGCTCTCAGGGATTAACAGCGGCCTTATTATCCATGGTAACGGCGGCGGCGGATCGGTGCGTCTAATCCAGTCTGAGGCAGCGGGGGCCTCGATCTTCACACGGCCATGTGACACACACACACACACACACACACACACACGACTCCTTTCATCCGAGTGTGGTAAGGAATTACAGACGTCTGACTTGAATGTCGGTGCAATTAAAGTGTACGAGTGTGTAATTAGGGACACGACTATTAAGGTGTGTGGTGGACATGCACGCACGTGTGTGTGTGTGTGTGTGTGTGTGTGTGTGTGTGTGTGTGTGTGTGTGTGTGTGTGCGCGTGCTCACTATGGGAGGTATAGCTGCCGCTCTCTGCTTGAGCTGCTTGAGGTCCAGTGGTTTCTGCAGTGCAGTTGAGATCATTCCGTCGTTATGGGCGTAACTCAGAAGACTCGGCCTTGGAGACGTTATTCTGGAGACGAACAGAGAGAGAGAGAGAGAGAGAGAGAGAGAGAGAGAGAGAGAGAGAGAGAGGGTTAGTTAGTATCGTGTATTTTTATTTCTTACAATGTGTGTGCATTTCTAGTTAGTTTAATTTGCTTTGGCAACATTCTTATTACGGTCATGTCAATAAAGCACAATTTGAACTTTAAGAGAGACAGAGACCTGCAACCAAGTGAGAGGCAGCGAGTGACCACACACACACACACACGCACTGATCACTGTAATTATTATCATTATTACTACTATTATTATTAGGATGATTATAATGTACATGCTTTTCTTTATTCCCGAGAGTGACTTTATCTTTGACCTTAACCAAACGTTGCTCTAAATACCCTTTAATGTTATATACATTTATCTATCGTTACTCTTTCTATACCATTCTGTTGTCTTTGTTTTCTAGTCGCTACTCCTGGTATTATCTTGTGACTTATCTTTAAGCGTTGCCAATGCAAATGTAAATATTTGTCATGCCAATAAAGCACCTTTGAATCTAGAGAAAGAGAGAGAGGTAAGGAGGAGGAAGGAAAGGACAGGAGAAAGAGAGGACAGGAGGAGGAGATTTAAGAAAGGAAACTCAAAAGGAAAAGGAATGAAGAGGGAGAGAGCGAGAAAGGGAAAGACACGGAGAGCACGGAGGAAAGAAAAGAGACGGGAAGGGAAAAGAATGAGATCAGACATGATGGGAGAGAAAAAGGAAATGAAAACAGAGACAAGTAAGGTGAGGTAAGGACAACGGGAAGCGAGAGGACACAACGGGGGTGGACAGGAAAGCGAAGGGAAGAGAATGAAAGATACAGTCAAATGTATCAAGAGAGGAGAGAAGAGGATGTCATTCCTTAATATGGACAGAGTCGAACTCTCGCCTATTTACACTCGTTATAAACAACTCAACACTCAAGTCTTATTGAATTCCTTTCTCTCTCTCTCTCACACACACACACACACACACACACACACACACACACACACACACACACACACACACACACACTTCTCGCTCGCACTCAGACTGATGTTTCCTCTGCTGTAGCCAACAGTGTGAGAAAACACACAGCCGTCACCGCTCTGCCAAAGCAGCGGACACGCACCTGTTCTTCTCCGTGCTCTCAGTCTCCTCCACCTCGTCCGCGCTGCAGGTGGCGCTGGAGTCGCTGTCTCGTCCTCCGTGCTCCCGCTCTCTTTTCCTTGCTTCTCTCTTCCCTTCTTCCACCTCCAGAGCGGGAGGCTTCTTATCCTCCGCCTCCCCCTGAGCCTCCTTCGCCGCGTCCACTCCCTCGGGCCGCTCTTCCTGCTTCACGACTCCCGGCTCCACCTTGACCTGCGGCTTCTCCTCCTCGGGACCGTCTTTGTCGGAGGAAGACGCCGACGTGGACGTGGCGTTGGACGCGGACTTGAAGCGGCCCGAGCTGGCGTCTTTCGCCTTGCTGCTCTCCGAGGAGTGCGGCGACGGCAGGCTCTCCGTGTCCGAGCTCTGGTTAGGGCCGCCTGGGAAAGCGCAAGAGGTCGAAGGTTAACAGTGTTTTTTTTTTTACTACCTTTTTCTTAAGCAAATTAGTCTCAAACACACTAATTACACACACTTACACCAGTGGCGCTTTCTGAACTATTTACACATTTCCCCTCCCGTGTGGTAGGAGTGAATTATTTGATAAGTTTGTTTACAAATAATAATTATGGCGGATGACAGCGATACACACGGCTCAGTTAAAACGCTAAACTCGTGTATTTGAAGTTACGTTTGGAGTGTTTCGATTCTGCACTTCGTTTTTAAGAAGGAAAACTTACATACTTGTTATAAGAAACGTGCAACATTTAATTACTCATTACACTTTTTTAACAAGTTTAAAATTGAAACAAAATCAAGTGAAAATGTAGTACGTTTATTATAAAATCGTGATACTTATAGAATCGCAGTTTTAACAGAATCGGCACAGAAGGATCGTGATAATATCGTACTGGGAGGTGACTGATGATCCTCATCCATAGAAAAGTCTCTCAAAAAAGGAAAAAAGTAGTAATAATTAAAAAAAAAAAAAAAAACTAAATAGGACAGTATAAAATAATAATAATAAAAAATAAATATATATGAAATAAAATAAACATGTAACTCTGCAGTTAAGGTGACACCCGTGAGAACTATTGGGGGAAGAAAGGAAAAGTTATTAATAATAATAATAATAATAACAATGATCATAATAATCATCTCCGTCTCTCTCAGAATAAAGTCACTTTATCACGAAGCCACTTTCACTTCTAAAAGCAAATTCAAATCCAAAGTGAAGGCTCACTTAAAGCAAGTTTCTATTAATGTACAACACACACACACGCTACCCAGTCTGATTTAAAATATGGTGTGTTGTATTTCTCTCCTGAGCACACTGGACGACACGGAGTTCAGTCAGCAGTGAATTTATTCAAATATAAATAAATCAGTACAGCGTCGCAGCGGTCAAGTAAAGTGTGTGTGGAGAAGCGCTCGCTGGCTTTTACTGAAATAACCGAGTGTGTCATGCAGGGACGATGTACTGTTATTATACTTCTAAACTGATTTTTATATCTGTGTGTGTGTGTGTGTGTGTGTGTGTGTGTGTGTGTGTGTGTGTGTGTGTGTACACGTACCCTCTCCGTCCTCCTGAGCTTCCTCCTCGTTGCCGCTACCACCGGATCCCTCCATCTCCTCTTCATCAGCAGCAGAGGGAGCGCTGGTCTCGTTCTCGCTCTGCAGGGCTTTACCTTTACGCCTGGCCTTACGCTCCTGCTCCTACACACACGCACGCACGCGCACACACACACACACACAAACTCATTATACAAAAAAAAATACTTTTGTGGCACAAGCACCTACAAAAACAACAAAAACCATTGCATCAGTTTTTTTTTCCCGTTTTCTTTCTGAAAAAGAAAAAAAAAAGAGAAACATCAGACGTGCAGCCAGTGCAGGATAATTAGCAACCATGACAACGGCTCAGACGAGAAATCCGAGCGCTTATGGACATGTTTGCACTTCAAGTAAAAGAAAGACGAACGGGAAGATTAAAAAAAAAAAAAAACAGCTACAGTATAAAACGGAGGCCTGTTCGATAAACGATGCTTGGGAAGATATGGAAGAAAAAAATGAGAAAATCTATGATATTAACTGTAACATTATTGAAGAATGACCCAAAAAAAATATGTGTCTCTAAAAACTCAGTCCAATGCGTCCTGGTGCTGCTCATGCTGTAGATAAAGCACTTTAAATAGAAACACGCAAATTAAAACAGCAGCAGGTGATTAAGGGAAAAGCAGTGGAAGCTACTGAGCGCTACAAGTGTGTAAATGCACAGAGAAAAGGGGCGTGGCTTAACAAATGCTCGCATCTACGAATGTTTTTATCTGTGAAAGTTCACAACTCAAATGTTCGTGAGTCGGGACCTTACTTGTATACAGTCGTGGACAGAAGTTTTGAGAATTACATAAATATTGGAAATTGGAAAAGTTACTGCTTAAGTTTTTATAATAGCAATTTGCATATACTCCAGAATGTTATGAAGAGTGATCAGATGAATTGCATAGTCCTTCTTTGCCATGAAAATGAACTTAATCCCAAAAAAAGCATTTCATTGCTGTCATTAAAGGACCTGCTGAGATCATTTCAGTAATCGTCTTGTTAACTCAGGTGAGAATGTTGACGAGCACAAGGCTGGAGATCATAACGTCAGGCTGATTGGGTTAGAATGGCAGACTGGACTTGTTAAAAGGAGGGTGATGCTTGAAATCATTGTTTTTTCATTGTTAACCATGGTGACCTGCAAAGAAACATCTATCATTGCGTTGCATAAAAATGCCTTCACAGGCAAGGATATTGTGGCTACTAAGATTGCACCTAAAGCAACAATTTATAGGATCATCAAGAACTTCAAGGAAAGAGGTTCAATTCTTCTTAAGAAGGCTCCAAAGCGTCCAAGAAAGTCCAGCAAGCACTAGGATCGTCTCCTAAAGAGGATTCAGCTGCGGGATCGGAGTGCCACCAGTGCAGAGCTTGCTCAGGAATGGCAGCAGGCAGGTGTGAGCGCATCTGCACGCACGGTGAGGCGAAGACTTTTGGAAGATGGCCTGGTGTCAAGAAGGGCAGCAAAGAAGCCACTTCTCTCTAAAAAAAAAAAAACATCAGGGACAGATTGATCTTCTGCAGAAAGTATGGTGAATCGACTGCTGAGGATTGGGACAAAGTCATATTCTCTAATGAAGCCTCTTTACGATTGTTTGAGGCATCTGGAAAAAAGGCTTGTCCGGAGAAAAAAAGGTGAGCACTACCATCAGTCCTGTGTCATGCCAACAGTAAGCATCCTGAGACCATTCATGTGTGGGGTTGCTTCTCATCCAAGGGAGTGGGCTCACACACAGTTTTGCCCAAAAACACAGCTATGAATAAAGAATGGTACCATAAGGCAAAAGTGATAACTAAGTGGCTCGGGGACCAAAGTCGAATTGCAGTGGTCCTAGAAAAGAAGGGCCAACACTGCAAATACTAACTCTTCGCATAAATGTCATGTAATTGTCGATAAAAGCCTTTGAAACATATGAAGTGCTTGTAATTATATTTCAGTACATCACAGAAACAACTGAAACAAAGATCTAAAAGCAGTTTAGCAGCAAACTTTGTGAAAACTAATATTTGTCATTCTCAAAACTTTTGGCCACAACTGTACATATTGTGTGTGTGTGTGTGTGTGTGTGTGTGTGTGTGTGTGTGTGTGTGTGTGTGTGTGAGACAAACCGATTTCATTTTATGCTGCTGCAGGATCTCGTCCAGTTTCTGCCTCTTTTTGTAGTTGAAGTAGAAGTTCTTGCACTGCGAGACGGTCTTGGAGCCCACCAGCTTGGCGATGGCCGACCAGTTGCGGCCATATTGGAGAAGTCCTGCAGAGATACGGCACACAAAACAGCACACACACACACACACAAGTCAGAGTAGAACTACATGAGTTTAAGCACTTATCAGTTATCTTACACTTTCTCATGATTTATATTTCGAGAGAGAGCGAGAGAGAGAGAGAGGGCAAAGAGAGAGAGTGTCTGTGAGGAGAGAAACTACAGGTAATCAAAACACACACCATCTATTTAAAACAGACAGTGGCTATCCTTTTCTTCCTGTGTGTGTTTGCGTGTGTGTGTATGCCATTTATGTGTGTGTATGTGTGTGTGTATGTATGCGTGTTTTCAGCTTGAGTTTTGCAGTCTCATTTATTTTCTACCAAACGCACGAGAGAAAGAGAGAGAGACAGAGAGAGAGAGAGAAAGAGAGAGAGAGACAGACAGACAGGGAGAGAGAGAGAGAGAGACAGACAGACAGGGAGAGAGAGAGAGAGAGACAGACAGACAGGGAGAGAGAGATACAGACAGACAGGGAGAGAGAGAGAGAGAGAGAGAGAGAGAGAGAGAGAGAGAGAAAGATCCCAGCATATCCAGTGAATCATGTAAACACACACATGGAGCCAAAGTACAGCTTTTACATCCATATAATCAGAACTGAGTAATAAAAACAACCTACCTACAAACACACATGCTCACATGGTCTCTCTCTCATACTCTCACACCCCCACTCTCGCACACCCCCACACGCACCCCCACTCTCGCACCCGCACACACCCCCCGCACCCGCACACACCCCCGCACCCGATGCACACGCACACCCCCCGCACGCGCACACCCCATGCCCGCGCACACCCCACTCACACACACACACACACACACACACACACACACACACACACACACACACACACCCTCTCACACACACCCTCTCACACACACCCTCTCACACACACCCTCTCACACACACCCTCTCACACACACCCTCTCACACACACCCTCTCACACACACCCTCTCACACACACCCTCTCACACACACCCTCTCACACACACCCTCTCACACACACCCTCTCACACACACCCTCTCACACACACACACTCTCACACACACACACTCTCACACACACACACTCTCACACACACACACTCTCACACACACACACTCTCACACACACACACTCTCACACACACACACTCTCACACACACACACTCTCACACACACACTCTCACACACACACTCTCACACACACACTCTCACACACACACTCACTCACACACACACTCACTCACACACACACTCACTCACACACACACTCACTCACACACACACTCACTCACACACACACTCACACACTCTCACTCACACACACTCTCACTCACACACACTCTCACTCACACACACTCTCACTCACACACACTCTCACTCACACACACTCTCACTCACACACACTCTCACTCACACACACTCTCACTCACACACACTCTCACTCACACACACCCTCACTCACACACACCCTCACTCACACACACCCTCACTCACACACACCCTCACTCACACACACCCTCACTCACACACACCCTCACTCACACACACCCTCACACACACACACCCTCACACACACACACCCTCACACACACACACCCTCACACACACACACCCTCACACACACACACCCTCACACACACACACCCTCACACACACACACCCTCACACACACACACCCTCAAACACACACACCCTCACACACACACACCCTCACACACACACACCCTCACACACACACACCCTCACACACACACACCCTCACACACACACACTCTCACACACACACACTCTCACACACACACACCCTCACACACACACACCCTCACACACACACACTCTCACACACACACTCTCACACACACACACTCTCACACACACACACTCTCACACACACACTCTCACACTCACACACACACACACTCACACACACACACACACACTCACACACACACTCACACACACACTCACACACACACTCACACACACACTCACACACACACTCACACACACACTCACACACACACTCACACACACTCACTCACACACTCACTCACACACACACTCACACACACACTCACACACACTCACACACACTCACACACACACACACACACACACTCACACACACTCACACACACACACACACACACACACACACACTCACACACACACTCACACACACACTCACACACACACTCACACACACACTCACACACACACTCACACACACACTCACACACACACTCACACACACACTCACACACACACTCACACACACACTCACACACACTGCTCCTTCACTCAGAAGTAAACTCCATGCTCAGGTGCTGTGTGGTCAGGATTGGTTTGCTCCGGTTCTGAAGTCTTTGCGGTGTTTTAGTCCAAAGCGCCCCCTGTAGGTTCCACTAAAGCACAGTAGGCCTGAGCCTTAGGCCTTTCCGAGACCACGCCCACCAAAACCTGCACTCTCTATCCTCCAATCACGTCTCCCGCCCCGTTGCCCAATCAGCCTGTTTAATTCCGCCGCTCCGCCGGCACTCGCTCCGATCACGTGGAGCCTGAGAAAGCGATGCGAGGCCTGCACTCTGATACGGCGCTCCACTCGTCCGCGCGTCTCACTCGCTCCGTCCACGGCTTTATACTGACCGCGCCTGGTCTCCACAGAAACACGTTACGGCGAGCAGCTGCTTCCGTCCTCAAGAAGTGGAACGACAGACAGAGAGAGAGAGAGAGAGAGAGAGAGAGAGAAGGAGGAGAAGGAGGGGGAATGGGAGCGGTGGAGAGAAGAGGAAAAGTAGCTCAGCTTCCCTGTCCTCACCTCGTCCTCACTCTCTAAACACCGCCTGCTTTCTCTCTTTTTTTATTCTGCTCTCCATCTATCATGCTCTCGTTCCGTCTCTCCAGCCCTCCCTCCTCTCTCTCTCTCTCTTTCGTTCTCAAGGCCAGAGCTTTTTTACCTTCCTGGACTTTCATAGCAGTGTAGATCCAAGAAGGAGGAGGCGTCTCTCTCTCTCTCTCTCTCTCTCCCTCTCTCTCGCGCGCGCTCTCTCTACTAATGTTTTTCTGTTCTGTCTAATGTGCCCTATCTGAGCCAGAGGGCATATAAACTTCAACACACACACACACACACACACACACACACACACACACACACACACACACACAAAAGAAAGAGAGCAGTGTGTGAGAGATGAGAGAGAGAAAAAGAGAGAGAGTTTGATATTGATACCATGAGAAGCAGAGGGGGGTTTCACTTTTTTTTTTTTTTACTCACTGACCTGCTTTTCCTACCCAAAGTGACCTTTCCTGAGAGAACAAGAGAAAGAGAGACAGAGAGAAAGAGAGAGAGAGACAGAGAGAGAGAGAGAGAAAGAAAACACAGAGCAAGCCTCGCCAAAACCTCTGTGATGAGTGCCAACCTTCTCCTCAGTCACTTCCCCTGTTACTCAAGCATTCATCAAAAGAAATACAGAGAGAGAGAGAGAGAGAAAAAAAAGAGAGGACAAACAGAGCACCGAGACTCCACACAGATGCAAAAATTAACCTGCTCACTTGCCAAGTATTCAGCGCTTTAAAACGCAGCCAGAACGCCTCTGCACATACACACACACACACACACACACTTACACAGAGAAAGCGTTTTCCTCAGCGATGTCGCACACACTTGCTGACATGCTGTACGTGACTGAACCACACCAAATAAAGCGGTGACATTTAATAAGCTTCACCCCCCCCCTCGTCCTTTTAAAAGCCACAGAACACGAAGACACACACAAACCTTGCTCGTGTGTGTCATGCGCACAGAGGCAAAACGTCACACCATACGCTTTCAAGTAAGAATAAATGAAACAACCTGAGGCTGTGAGGTGCCGCTGCTGAGAGGCCGCCGGTTTGCAGGCTTCACCGTGGGGACGGGATTCTAGAGGACGCCTGACGCTGGTACAGAAAGTGAAACTAGCAACCTTTCAAAAGAACTTCCTTTCCTCAGGCATGTTAAGGGTTTGCGATGTTCCATCACCGCGTTAATAATGCGTCGTGTATCGGGGAGGAGGGGGTGGTTAAAGGTTCATCGTTCTTTTTGTTTCTTGTCCCATTCCGTTTGCATGGTGCGACACTACAGGCGCTAAGCATCTACAAACCTAGCGTGACTGGGTGGAAAGCAGCTAGCTTAAGTGCAGTCAGATGCGGTGATAACGGGAATGTCGTTCTAGTTATAGATTCAGGTCAAGGTCATTACAATGAAACGGAAAGCGACCATAGAGAAAACTTTATTATTATTTATTTTTAAACTATTATAAACCAGAAGCTAAAACGGACTGTACAAGTCAAAAAAATCAAGTGATTCAGAACTCGATTTTAAAGTGCATCTAAATTTTATCTTAAAATTTAGATGCATAGTCGAGTGAATCACACAGCTCCAGAGTTTAGAGGTTTTGTTCACCCCTATATACGAATCTTCCGACAAAACAGACGGCAAAGCATTTTGTCTGTTTTTTTTAAAAATCTATTTAAGTTATATATTTTTTTAAGTTGTTGTTACCTCTCATGCAGCCTTGAAAGATTTTCCAGCTGGAGGTCATGACGACAGGCATGACAGTGGCGCAAAGTTTTTAAGAAAGACATTGATATATAAAAATATCAATGTCAAGTGAAATAAAATAGAGGAATATATTATTAATATGATGTAATAACTGGATATTGTGGTATAGATCATGTAGAGATAAGCACGTCATCATGACTACTCTGATCACACTACTCTGTATGTGTGTGTGAGAGAGAGAGAGAGAGAGAGAGAGAGAGAGAGAGAGAGAGAGTAGTTAAAAGGTGACAGATGTCAGGCTGACACAGTGAGCGATCATTATCGACAGCGGCTGCTGTTTTTTCCCAACCTTACACTGTAATCCGCTCCTTTCCTTTTACCGCACTTCAGCCAAGCGAGACGCTCCACTGTGGCCAAAACCTCCCGCCTCACCTACAGAGGGTTCAAAGCCCTAAACCTCACGCCATGGTGCGTAACCTTTACTCTGTTTTCCAGCACTGATCGCTATCAGTGTTTCTGATAACCTGCTTAGCAACGACACCGATTGTGCTGAGGTAACGGAAACGTGCTGTTTCTGTGTGTGTGTATAAAGAAGTATGTAGAGCAAATGTCACCCCACAAAAAAAAATAACCAATCGCTGATACCAACATTCACTTCTATTTAAAAGAAAAACGAAAAAAAAAGGGGGGGGGGCGGAGCTTTGAGAGGTTCACAGAACATTCACGGCGGTCGTTTCGTTGGAAGAGGTGTTACCACACGGCTCGTCGTCGAGAGAGAGAGAGAGAGAGAGAGACTAAAGGTCGTGCATGTTTAACAGGAAGTCGGTCTGACTGACGCCGTGACCGACCGATAACAGAGCCGAGTTAGCAGCATTATCAAGAGTGACGATCCAGCGGATCATTCGATTGGCTCTCACAGGTGACCAATCGGGATTCGCTCTGCCCTGAGAGGCGGTAACACTTCTCAGAGGACTGAACACACAATTAACGGTTGTGTGATGCACGTAAAATAGTGTGTGTGTGTGTGTGAAAGAGAGATTTGTAAAGTGGGTAATTGTTTATTGAGTTGCCAAGATTTATTAAACACGCAGTTTATCAGAACAGAAGTGTAGAAGACCCGTAACCTGTTGCGCGCACACACACACACACACACACACACATATATATATATACCTTTCTTGGCAGTCTCCATCTCCTCCTCTGTCCAGCGAGAGCTTTCGCTCATCTCCAGGTTTGCTAAAACAACACAGTGTTGATGTTTAAAAGAAAACAAGTGATTTTATTATTTATATAATAAAAAGGGACTGTTCATTATTTATCTACTCATTTACCTCATTATTTTATATCCACCTTATGTCCTATTTATTACTGACTCGTTTTCTTTCATCATATCACATATCGTCTAAATGTGTATTTTTCTTTTTATTACTTACCTTATTTACTTCAACATTTAAATATTTACTTTTTTAAGTATTTAATTACTCGCTCAGTTTCTTATCACCTATTAAACTTCATCTCCATCATCTGATTTATTGATGAGAAATCTAGCCCTGATGAGATTTATTTACCCCTGAGACCCTCCACATGTGCTCGACCCCTGGGTACCCTAAACCTACAAAAGCCCCTCCCCTCTCAGATCCCCTCTGAGTTGCACACGCAAGACACAAGTTACTCCACACCCACAGTTCACTCTTCTGGTTTGTTGCTCACATGCGTCCAAGCATCACATTTTTCTCTTTCAGTGAATTTTTCCGAGTTACTGTGCGTGTGTGTGTTTTTGTTTGTTTCTTTGTTTGTGCGTGCGTGCATATTTCCGAGTTATTGCACGTATTTATTTTCTGCAGTTTTTGCTTGTATTTCATTGAATCCTTTTGGTATTCTCGATTTATTGGGCGTGTTCCTGCATTTTCACAAATATTCCCAGGTTACTGTCAGCGTTCCTGAGTTGTAATCCATGTCACTGCGTATATTCCCAGGTTAGGCTGATTGCTCGATTACTGCTCACAGTCAGTAAACTTTTTCCTTCTTATTCAGAATATCCCTCAATTATTGCACATATTTCCAAGTTATATATTCCTGAGTTATGCCTCTTACAGTCATGCTGCGTATTCCTGAGTTATGACACTTCTAGTTGTTGGCACATTCCTGAGTTATGCGTGTTCGAGTTATGCCACTTGAAGTTGCTAGGCGTATTCCTGGGTTATGCCTCCTACAGGCTCATTATAACTCATTGTCCATATTCCTGAGTTATGTCTCTTACAGTTGTTGTGCGTGTTCCTGAGTTATTGTGCGCATTCTCGAGTCACGTAGTGGTTATGGCAGCGATGTACGGATTCTTTAGCCCTTGCATTAATTAGTCTTACGGTGCCCAGCTTGTTGGTGTAGCCGCCGCAGTACACGGCCGTGGGTGTATAAGACGGTGTCTGGTCACTCATTAGGCTCCCCGTCCCTGTCCGGAGCGTGCCGACAGTACTGGATGATACTGGATGCTCTGCTTGATTACGATGTCGCAGCAGGACGTGATGACGTTTGTAACGCCGCCGCGGTTGGACCTCACCGGAACCTCGAGGGGTACGCTGCCGTGAGGATGTGAGCTCTCGTACTTTCTCTTCTTTTGTTCCCATAAAGTTATTACTAATTTAACACATAATTGGCACTCAAATATGTCTTATTTACATGTTTATCTCATTTGGGCTTTTGTCAGCAAACCTGAATATTGTGACGTAAGATCATCTCTATAAGCGCTGTGTGTATGTGTGTGCGTGTGTGTTTTGAGGTGCGAGTACTGACCCAGTTCCCCGCTGAGAGGAGGAGAGCTGCTTTCTTCCTGCTCATTGGCCATGGAGCGAGTGATTCTGCCTTTGCGGTGGCCGCGGCTGTTGGCCGTGCTGCGTCCTTTAGCGACCGGAGGATCTTTATCTTCGCCGTCTTCTCCTGACGTGTCATCTCTGTACAAAGAGAGAGAGAGAGAGAAGGAAGGGATGTGAGACACACTTGATACTTGAGTCACACAAGGAGACTTAAATGTCACATTTCTCATTAATATTATAAACTATTGTTTTATTATCTGTTCTGTTTGTAATTTCCCAGGTTTTCTCCACTACTGGAAATCCTCCAAGCACTCCGGGATGCCTGGTATCGCTTCTGTTCGAAAAAAAAAAAAAAAAAAAAAAATCACCACCACATAATTACTCATACGCTCCGGGACCTGGGCTGAAAACACCGAAACCACCTTCAGACCTTCTGGCCAGAAGCGTCAGGGACCACAAAGACTGAAAAAGGAAAGAGGTTTTGAAATTACTCAACGCAAAACACCCTGGTTCCTGTTAGCGCTTTCAATACAGCGGCTATAAACAGTTCTTCCTACCTCAGCATCCCTTTTTTAATCTCTGTTGGGAGAAGCGCAAAAAAAAAAAGAATGTTAAAAAAAAATGTCTTATTGTCTACGCTACGCTAATTCTTTTCACCTGTTCTGTATTTTTCTACCCATTCTGAGGCATCTGGGGATTTGTGCCAGCCTCAATAGACAAAGGCCGACCCTGCGAGGATCCTGAGGCATCCAGAGAAGGGACCAGCTCCAGCTCCTCCCTTCACCCAAACGAGGATGGGTTCCCTGTTGAGCCCGGTTCCACTCAAAGTTTCTTCCTATTGCCATCTCTGGGAGTTTTTCCTTGCCACTGTACCCTCACTATTATCTAGACACATTTTTCTCACACTTACACACTTCAGATTTATTTCTGAATAACAGAATTATTCTGTTATATTTCTGGATAACAATAAATGTTCTTTTTTTTTTTAAACATCCCCCACCACAAGGCTTCGAGTTCATCCACCAACAGTGACGGTAAAAGTGGCGCACCGTCGTTTATCTTCCACGTCTTGTAGAGAAAGAGGCTAAATATAGGAGCTCCAGCTGGACCGGTGGCCTTCTGCAGGCTGAGAGTGGAGCTCATAGCGCCGTGTGACGCTCGCCTGGAAACTGAACCGTCACGCTGTTTGTGTTCGGTGGAAGAGTTAAAGGAGCTGTACCGACTGCTTGCTTTAGGTGGACGATAATCAATGACACCCTTGTGAACTTAAAGGACTGTGCAAAACCTAGAAGCTGATTAGACACTAAAGCAGGTTGAGTTTACAAGGAACTCTTTGTTTTTCACCTGGACCTGACACTCAATCACTCCAGGAACTTCATAATGAGGTACAAAAAAAAAAAGAAAAAAAAAAGACCCCAATCCATGAATAATACAAAGTTTTGGGAGTTTGTAAGATGTCCAGAACAGAGTAAAAATCTTAGCCACCATGCTATCTGTAGTCCAAATGTTGTTATACATCTCTATCACGTCTGCTTTATTCTGTACAAAATCATTTTACGTATTATGTGTGATATTTCCGAACGTCACTTAGGGTTCTCCAGCACGCTCAGTGAAACCTAACAGCTGTGTTAGTGAGCATGCGTCACACACCTGTATCTAAAACTACTGATTATCTCATGTTCATGCCTGTTTGCACGCTCCCCAGACATTTCTATTAAAACTTTATATCAATTTCCACATTTTTTTATATTACGTATATTTTGTACAGCAAAAAACAAGTTTTTTTTTAATATTTAAAATTTTTGTCTTCTATTTTTTTTTTTTACAGCTAAGTTTTCATACATTTTATTCTTAATCTATTCCATAATTTATTTTTATTGATAATCTTGATTTTAAGGTCACAAGTGGTCATTTAAGCATCTCACTGCATATCGTACAGTGCATGAGACAAATAAAATTAGAATTTGATTATTTTCAAGTATTTAAAATATTAATTGTTTTTGATAACTATTTAGGGACCTTTATAGAGGTTTCTTTTATGTAGAAATGTTTTTGTGCAGCACTTTGAATCAAAAAGCTGTTAAATTTTACTGAGCATACGACTTTGTCAGACAAGCGCCTTCCAAAACCCAAAAATTCCGTTTGTTTCCCTCTGAAAACTGGTCTGTCGTGTAAAATGTTGCTTTCCTTACAGGCATAAAAAAATATATTTTTTGCAATATTATTTATTAATAACGTTTTGTAAATACTGAATGGTTTTGTACAGAATGTAAGACATGATAAGCGTACCTGTATATAACACATGTACTACCGATTTTAAAACTTTTGCACAATACTATATACCGAGCCCTTAATAAACAAAATAAATAAATAACACTACAGGAGAATATATTTGCACGCCTGTACAGAAAGCAACATGATGGACCAGTTTTCAAGTGAAAACAATAACAGCACGATGGCGTGTCTTATCCAGTGCACAAAGCTTGCAGAGTTATACGGTATACACACACACCCTATCCCCTATTCCCTATTACTCAGTGCACCTCCTGTACATTAACCACTCTCACCCCTGTACATATGAACCTACAACCTCACTTACCACATTATTTACTGTAAGGAGGAAACTTACACACTTCTGGTTAGATGCTAAATGTATTCCACTGGTTTTGTGCACGAACCAGACCAAAAAAGCTAAATCTAATCTAATCTGATGGAATCCAACATTCAGGAACATTAACGTAAACAAAAGTAAAAAAAAATAAATAAATAAAAAAAAAAAATGAGGGAATTTAAAGTCTTGAATTTAAGTCCTGCCTTCATGCTCTGGGTTTCTGACCAATCACAGATGAGACGGCTTCTCTTCTTGAGGCTAACCGTTCGGCGGGATTTCTCAACCTCACTCAGACATGTTTGGCGATAGTTTAGCGACCGTTCTTTATCATTTCAATAATCAGCATCATCATCATCCATCTTGTAATCGCTTAATTATAAATAAATCCTGTTTAAAGTGACACTGAGATTGAAGAACTGATAACTGCTTGTGTTTCTAAGGTTTCTAAAACTTTCCTGGCTTTGTGATCACGGTCTCTAACCAATACCAGACGAGACTGAATTGTTCTAACCAATCGTAGTGCAGGAGGCGGAATTTCTCAAGATCACGTGGAGGCTTAGCTGAAAAGTTTTGCAATCTTTACAAAGGAAACTGAGTACTTTGTCTAGCGATGAGTCTTCTTAGATCTAGACTTACCCATCTCTCTTTCTCTTTAACACTCAGGAGAGATTCTGTCCCCATTCTTGTTTAGAGGTTCGAATCCCTCTAGAACCGTGACTCTGTAAATAAATGTTCCTTGCCACGTGTGGGCCCTTGAGCAACGCTCGACTTCTAGAGATAAACAGAAGTCATGCTGAATAAGGGCATCCGCCGAGTGCCGCACACGTGCTGTGCGGGGAAAGAGCTCGGGACGCTCGTGGCAAACTCGCTCAATAATCTTTATCTCGGAAGTAGAGACCCGTAATTAACGTGCGTGGAGGAGACTGTATGGTTTCCTCACGTGACTCCGAAGGGACCCGAGAACGGCATTCCACACTCCGCTAACGGTACGGAATTCTGGACTCGAAAGTTTTTAAAAAATAATAAAACGCCTCATGTAATGAAATCCCGCTCCATTAAGCTGACGGCGCGATAACTCACTTCATGCCATCCTCCTTGTCGTCTCCGTCGTTCTTGCCCTCGTCACGCTCTCCCTCCTTCTCTGCTTCCTTGTCCTCTTTCTCCTCCTGGTTGTTCCGGTTCACCTGCTGCTGCTGCTGCTGTTGTTGTTGTTGTTGTTGTTGTTGCTGCTGTTGCTGCTGTTGCTGCTGTTGCTGCTGCTGCTGCTGTTGATGTTGCTGCTGCTGGTTATTCTGTGTGTGTGCGGGTGTGTGTGTGAGAGAGAACACAGCGAGTTAGAATACACCCTCTACATATTATTCAGCTTTTTGGGTTTTTCTTTTTTTTTTTTTTCACAATAACAAGGACGGACCTACACGCCCTTAAATGTGCTTCGTGATGCAATTTAAACCATCTACTTCCTCTCTGCCAAATTTCAGACGAGACAAAGATGCATCAGCTTTCTAGTGCATACCATCAGTTCGGCACACTTCCCCTCTCTTTTTAACATATTCTCTCTCTCTCTTTCAGTTCCACACACACACAGTTTTGACCTTTTGTACCGGAAAAAAAAAAAGGGTGACAGGGTTGCGTTAAAAAAAAAAAAAAAAAAAAAAAACCTAAAGTGAGAAGCTCAGTCTGCATCAGCCGAGCTCTCACTTCTTTAATTTGGGCATTTCGGTTTCCTGATTTCAGAGAATGTGTTTAAGCTACGAGAAAGAAAAAAAAAAGTGATAAAGGAGAGATGGAAGATAAAAAATATATATATATATTTTTTTAAAAGAGCGAGCAGACAGAAGCTTAGGATTTATGGAAAGGTCGGCTCTAGTTTGCTCTGCCTTTGAGGTTTTTCGGTTTGAGTGAAGAGGGCTGAGGAATACCGCAGGTAATACTACAGCAACACACACACACACACACACACACACACACACACACACACACACACACACACACACACACACACACAGAGCACAGAACAGACTTCCCGTTACAGATCTGTGCGCGTGCACAGTTTCTCATGCACGGTTACACAAGCACTTATCTGTATGAAAAACTGTGTGTGTGTGTGTGTGTGTGTGTGTGCGTGCGCACACTAGATTTTCTACCAGCGGCTGCATTACACTGAAGTGATATTTACAGACGTGAGCTGACCACAAAGCAATGTTTTCACATGTTAGGGTCGATTACTCAGCTTTTACAAGCTGTATTTTTTAACCATGTCTTCCCAAACTCATGTAGGTAACGACACCAAGTTTAACATCCGGTCTCGCCAGAGAGATCACATGTACGCTGGTCTGTTTGTTAAACTGCTCTACAACCAACATTTTAAAAACACTTCATTAAAAAGTGTTTTTTTTGGGGGGGGGTTTCCAATTTTCTCCTTAATATTAGTCGTGGCCAATTCCTCCCCGTCACTAGGGGGCTCCCACATTAAGGCTACTACTACCATTCAGCCGGGAGGGCCAAGACTATCACGTGTTTCCTCAGAACCGTGTGACGTCAGCCAACCGCATCTTTTCGAACTGCTTGCTCACGCACCGTTAGGGGCGGAGTAACACACTCGGAGGAAAGCGCTAGCCGCTCCTTCCGCGTGCGCGAGCTCACAGATGCCCCTGATTGGCTGTGGAGCCGTGATTAATGTGGGAGCGCAAGTACCTCTCATCCCTCCCCCCTGAGAGAGCTCGGCCAATCAGCTCTCTCTGTGCCTCCGGCTGTGAGAGGAAAACAGCATCACCCGGGGTTCGAACCAGCGATCTCCGGATGATAGGGCGAGCGCTTTACCACTGCGCCACTCGGAGGCCTAAAAAGTGTTTTTAAACGGGATTATAACATTATTATTACATTGTATAGACAGAGTCCGTTAATAACGGGATTACACTGACCGAGTCTGTTTTAACGGGATTAGGCTGTATAGACCGAGTTTCAGGCCGTCTATAACAGGATTACGCTGTATAGACAGAGTCTATTATAACGGGATTAGCCGTATAGACAGAGTCCGTTATAACGAGATTAGCCGTATAGACAGAGTCCGTTATAACGAGATTAGCCGTATAGACAGAGTCCGTTTAACGGGATTAGCCGTATAGACAGAGTCCGTAATAACGGGATTAGCCGTATAGACAGAGTCCGTAATAACGGGATTAGCCGTATAGACAGAGTCCGTAATAACGGGATTAGCCGTATAGACAGAGTCCGTAATAACGGGATTAGCCGTATAGACAGAGTCCGTAATAACGGGATTAGCCGTATAGACAGAGTCCGTAATAACGGGATTAGCCGTATAGACAGAGTCCGTTATAACGGGATTAGCCGTATAGACAGAGTCCGTTATAACGAGATTAGCCGTATAGACAGAGTCCGTTATAACGAGATTAGCCGTATAGACAAAGTCCGTTATAACGAGATTAGCCGTAAAAACAGAGTCCGTTATAACGGGATTAGCCGTATAGACAGAGTCCGTAATAACGGGATTAGCCGTATAGACAGAGTCCGTTATAACGAGATTAGCCGTATAGACAGAGTCCGTTATAACGGGATTAGCCGTATAGACAGAGTCTATTATAACGAGATTAGCCGTATAGACAGAGTCCGTAATAACGGGATTAGCCGTATAGACAGAGTCCGTTATAACGAGATTAGCCGTATAGACAGAGTCCGTAATAACGGGATTAGCCGTATAGACAGAGTCCGTAATAACGGGATTAGCCGTATAGACAGAGTCCGTAATAACGGGATTAGCCGTATAGACAGAGTCCGTAATAACGGGATTAGCCGTATAGACAGAGTCCGTAATAACGGGATTAGCCGTATAGACAGAGTCCGTTATAACGGGATTAGCCGTATAGACAGAGTCCGTTATAACGAGATTAGCCGTATAGACAGAGTCCGTTATAACGAGATTAGCCGTAAAAACAGAGTCCGTTATAACAGGATTAGCCGTATAGACAGAGTCCGTAATAACGGGATTAGCCGTATAGACAGAGTCCGTTATAACGAGATTAGCCGTATAGACAGAGTCCGTTATAACGGGATTAGCCGTATAGACAGAGTCCGTTATAACGAGATTAGCCGTATAGACAGAGTCCGTTATAACGGGATTAGCCGTATAGACAGAGTCCGTTATAACGAGATTAGCCGTATAGACAGAGTCCGTTATAACGGGATTAGCCGTATAGACAGAGTCCGTTATAACGAGATTAGCCGTATAGACAGAGTCCGTTATAACGGGATTAGCCGTATAGACAGAGTCCGTTATAACGAGATTAGCCGTATAGACAGAGTCCGTTATAACGAGATTAGCCGTATAGACAGAGTCCGTTATAATGGGATTAGCTGTATAGACAGAGTCCGTTATAACGGGATTAGCCGTATAGACAGAGTCCGTTATAACGAGATTAGCCGTATAGACAGAGTCCGTTATAATGGGATTAGCTGTATAAACAGATAGTTATAACGGGATTATCCAAGTAAATCCCTAATTCAAAAAGTGGACATGGAGGTAAATAGGTAATTATGTAAGTGCTCTGTAAGTGAATAAGAACGCAAGGACTTAAGAGTCTATAAATAAAGAAATGTGTAAATAAATAAGTGACCCAAAAGAATTTGCATAAAAATAATTACGCATAATAAAATATTTTAAAAATGCTTGCTATGTCACTTAGACAAATCAAATAATATCCAAGGATAAATGTACATTAGTCAATAACTACAAATGCAGAAGTACAAGTACAAACACTCAGAGAGAGAGAGAGAGAAAGAGATGAAACAAAGTGCATGCTGGGTAATGTAGTTTAACCCAGAAGCTGTACCTGGCTGCGGCCCCTGCGGCGGTTGTTTCTGCGCACAATGTTCTTGTAGTTCTCGTTCTTCTTCGTGAGATAATAGAAGAGGACACACTCTGCCACAGTCTGAAAACAAACACACACACACACACATGAATAATTTTAAAGATTTCTTTGGAGTATAGGTCTGACTGCTTAACATAAACATTGAGTGTGGCCTCGTCTGATTCACACCCAACACGAATAACTCACGTCACACTGTGTATGTGCAGAGTTAGTGTGTGTGTGTGAAATGTAAAAATACAAGGCATACAGTACGTGTGTGTTATAGAGCAGGTCAGCAGAGTTATAATAAAAAAAGAGATAAATAAGGAACAAATAAAAGGGCAGGTGTACCTTCCTCTCCAGAAAGGAGGCTATCAGGCCAAAGTTCTTCGGGTGCTGGATAAACCTGCAGAGAGAAAGAGAGAGAGAAAAAGAGAGAGAGAGAGAGAGAGAGAGAGATTATAGTACGGTCTTAAATCACAATGAGAACAGATGAAGCTCAAATCATTTTTTTATCGTTAATTATTCTTTCTTCCTGAACAAATAACTAAAAAATGTTGTTCATGGTAACGCAAGAAAAAAAAAACGCCTACTACCACCTCTGTGTTCAAACTCCCCATCACAAGCTCCACTTCAAGCTGGAGGCTATGTGTGTGTGTGTGTCTGTCTCTCTGTGTGTGTGTGTGTATGTGTGTGTGTGTGTGTGTGTGTGTGTGTGTGTGTGTGTGAGATGTGAGGTTGTGTGCAGCAGTGAAAACCACACGTACTTGACACTGTGATACTGAAGGAAATATTACAAATTTCTTCAGAAATCTCATTACTGAATGACTCGGATTTCTTTTTTTTTTAATTAGGCAACAGAATTGTTTGTTATCAGATTGTTTTGCGCGTGCGCGCTCTCTCACACTCACACACACACACACACACACACACACGATAAAGTTATCGTATGGTCTTATCAGTCAACAAGGAAGTTCGTTTTTATGGCTGCCTGTACATACGTAAAGCTCACAGTGAGACAAGAAAAGGCTGATACACACACACACACACACACACACACACACACACACACACACACACACACACACACACACACACACACACTAACAGAGGAAGGGGGGAAAAAAAAGAAAGAAAAAAAGGTGTACGTACTTCTCCCGGAAGGTGTCTTTCTCCTGGTCGCTCCACATGTTCATCACCTGTCTGTCTTTGTAGATCTTCATGGGGTCGTCCACCAGGCCGTTCATGTTGATGAACTTTATCCTCTGTTGCTCGGCGTCGAACAGCATCGGCGGGATCACGGCCAGCTGACGCATCTGTTTCTCAGAGTTCTAAAGATAGAATAGAGGGAAAAAGAGAGAGCGAGACAGAGAGAGAGAGAGAGAAACAGAGGGACAGACAGTGAGAGAGAGAGAGAACGAAAGAAAAACTTGAAGTGAGACAGCAAGCAAAAGAGAATTCCATTGGCAAGTTAAAGAAGTACCAGTCAAACAGAGAATTTGGAAAAGGCTGTAATGACACACACTCTCAGAGAGAGAGAGAGAGAGAGAGAGAGTGCGCATGCATACATTATATATATATATATATATATATATATATATATATATATATATATATTTTTTATATATATATATATATATATATATATATATATATATATATATATATATATATATGTATATATAGGAAGTGCTTTAGCCACAAAACCTGTCAACTTGTGAAAGCGTCTAGTGGCATAAAAAAAATTAGTTCATGTCTAGACCAGACGTCGAAACTTACACACGCAACGCACAGACAGACAGACAGACAGACAGACAGACAGACAGACAGACAGACAGACAGACAGTTAAACTTTATAACTGCATGCTTGGTGTTTATTAATCAAGCAGAAGCTCAAAAATAGAGATCTTCTTTTCTGATATCAAACTAAGATCCATTTCTTCAGCGCTTATAACAAAAACCTTCAGAGAAAATACACAGCTCAGGAAGGAAAAAAAACTAAACAAAAAAAAGAACACACACACACACACACACACTCACACACATGCTTACAGAGACAATGCTGTTACATTAACATATAATTAATACAATAAAGAATAAAGTACTGATAAAACAAAAAGTGCTGTAGATATAATTACAATTTTCATTAATTTTATTGTCTATAATTTAATTAGCTTCATTTGACATTACAATCATATATTAAATGTGAAACTAACCGTCTTTATGTTCAGACACATTTGTGTGTGTGTGTGTGTGTGTGTGTTCACCTCTTGTTCTGAAATGCCGTCTATGATCTCGGACACTTCGTGTTCGCTGCGTGCTGCGGACGCCAGACTGCCACGCTGACCCACCCTGCTGCACAACACACACACACACACACACACACACACACACACACACACACACACAGTCAGTCACAGACCCGTGCCTAGCCTGTAGCATAAACACCCCAACCCAATCCACCCTCCCCCACCGCCACCATGCAACCCGGGGGGGGGGGCGCACTTACTTCTGCATGCGCTCCTGTAGCTCCCTCTGTTTGCGGATCTCGGGGAACTGCTTCTCGTAGTACTCGCGCACTTTGCTCTCCTTGGCTCTGCGTCGCGGGTTGTTCTCGATGCGCTCCACCTTCTTCTCCCAGGCCTCCATCAGCTGGTCATAGCGCTGACAGAACTTTTGCTCCTGCACCAACACACACACACACACACACATTCAGGCTTGAGCTACAGAACACACACACACAAGCAGGACCGCTGTGACATCACTGAGGAACGTACCCATTGCTTGCGAGCGTGGTTCCTCCTCTTGAAGTACAGAATGAGCTTCTTCCTCATCACCTGGTTTCTACAGAGAGAGAGATGGAGAGAGAGGGAGAGAGAGGGAGAGGGAGAGAGAGAGGGAGAGAGAGAGGGAGCAGAGGATTCGGGTAAGGCACGTGCGCATATACACTAGAAGCACGAGTGTACCTGTTTTGTTGCCATGGCGACCTGCATTTGGTCTTGATGTCCAGCGCGTTAACACCACAGGCTGTTCCACAGCAGGTGCTGAGACTGAGAGGAGACTTCTGAAGCCGGAGAACGTACACCTCGGACTCGAGACAAAAACGTGCCAACAGAAGAACGACCCTTCAGACTCGGGACTGGCACTTAAAGGTGCCCTAAAACCCCAGAGGCAGGGATTAGGGGCATTAACTAGGAGCCCTCCGATTACCCAACAAACATTGCCAATGAGACAGGAACCTCATCATCACGCTTAATAGGATGGAGTGCAAGACTGACATTCACATTCGTGTAAAAGCATCAACACGGAGTTCGTCTCTCACTGAGACGTATTATTTCGCTCTTATACTGGATTCGTGTAAAAAGAGCGAGCGGTGTCCGCCATCTTTTCACCTCGCTCCGATCTCTCAATTATTCGCACTTTTGTCTCAGTAGTTGTTGCTTGGCACTTCCTAGCGGTACTGGCTTCATCTCCGCTGCTTTTACACTTGCTTCCAGACACCCTGGTCTTGTACAGCAAAAAATACGAAACTCGCCAGGAGCAAACTAAAATCATATCCGCCCACGTACAATGCACTTTTGCACGCAGGTGACGATGTACGCCAGACATGTGATTTAACTTCCTTGATCGTGCGCGAACACATGTTTGTATCTTCTAAAGTTCATAACTCGGATGTCCGTATGTAGGGGACTTACAGAAGAAAAGAAAAAAAAAACATTTCATACTCTCATCCACGCAAGTGAACGCCCCTGTTATGACATCTCATGATTACTTATGAACCAGCTTTTGCTCCTTATGAGTCGTCAAGGCTTAACAACACTGAGTGTGGCTGGAGAAGCGCTTAGTAATTAGCGCTTCGGTTTGGCCGATCGGGTCCTCGGCTACAAAAATGCCAACGGTTTTCGTCTGGCACGAAGACGGGGAGAGGTGTTAAACCGCATCGGCGCTGACGTAACACTTTGACTGCATTCGCATTACCAGGCTGAAGTGACTCAAATCCGATTTTTTATTTCCCCCAATCTGACAATTCTGAGGTTTCATTTTTGCATGTGGTCTTAGATCGGGTATATATTTATTTACTTGTATCCGATACACGGTCATGTGACTGGAGTGAGATCAGAATGCATGTGAACTTTATCCTCTGCGCATGCGTCGTGTGTCGACGTCATTGGCAGCTCCTGAAACAGCTAAGGCGAGACGTCTGGCTTTCTTCCTTTCGTCTGGACCTCGACAAACACGGCCGTCTGACCGCTCACCGTCGACCGGAGCGTATTTTTTGATTAAACGATTTAACCCAGATGGCGCGAGCAGAGATGTAGCGATGTGCACGTGAAATCAGACGAGTCCGCATAAGAAAAGTCAGATAAAAGTCACTTTGTAATTGTGAACAATCAGGACATGCAAATGAATCAATTCGGCTTATAGTGTGTATATCCCTGTGACTTTTCAACCAGAAACCTGGACGTTGCCTGAACACAAAGATTATTCAAACTATTCCGACACTCAGAGTCAGAACCTGGAAGTGTAAAACTATTTTTTTCTCAATCTGGTTTAAAAAAAAAAAAAAAAAAGACTGCGCTATTACACCAGACACACACACATTTAAGTCAGCACTGAGTGTGCAGCAGAGTGCAGCAGAGAAATGAGGAGCAGCGTTTCCCACAAGCAAACAGCGCTCAGATTAATAAAAGACTGCGAGAACAAAGCGTCCGACTGTGTCTGATCAAAGCACTCATCTGTTCAGGTACTCTCCTCCTCTCTCTCAAACACACACACAGTCTAATCACTGTGAGAAAATAACACTGCTGGAACAGGAGCTGGAAGAGATGTGCGAGTTATATATAGAAGTGCGGGTGCAAAACTTTCAGAGAGGTGGATGAAGGGAACTACGACTTTCCCTAAAGTCTGGTTTTCATTAGGGTTCAAGCCGAGTTTGATTTGATCCTAAACCTAATGCTGGGATGCCATGTTTCGATGAAAGATGAAACTGTAAGATTTTAATTTGCTCCTGGCGAGTTTCGATGGTGCTCTGACCGCAGGTTGGTTACGAGGAGGTTTATGATGTACACACGGTCTCCAGTCTATGTCGTTTCATAACTTTACGGCTTCATGAAGGTGAAAAAGTGATGCACAGGGTGTCTCAAAAGAATGTGACATCATTTCCTAGTCTAACAACATACACAATCTCAGTACTGAGATTAACCAAGTTTAATGTTTTACTTCAGTGATGATGACAACATGCTGTTGAAATAGTCACCTGACTTGACACATTGTGATTTTTTTTCCAGGGGTCTATGTGAAAGGGAAGACGATCTTATACGCTCTTCCTACAAGCTTACAGGAAATCAAGCAGAGAACCATCGAGGCGTTGGAGAATGTGATGTGAGATACGCTACACCGCGTTTGGCAGGAGCTGGACTACCGTATCACAAGTGGTGCACCTACTGAAAATTTGTGAAGCTTTGTGAAAATCGGTTATAATATATATCGGTTTAAAGATGTTGTCGGAATTTTACTTAACAAATCTGTTATTTGTCAACATGAAGCCTATTTCTGCAATTTTGTTTGCCTAGTCCAGGGGTCGGCAACCTTCGGCAACACTCAAAGAGCCATTTGGACCCGTTTCCCACAGAAAAAACAAAACAAAAAAAACACTGGAAGCCACGAAACCCTTTTGACATCTTAAATAAATATATCGCATCTACCGTTTGTGTTGCATTTATAAAATCAATAGGGGGGAAAAAAAACAGTGCTTGTTGCATTTATTTAATCGATGAACTGCTACAGAGAAAATGAAGCTTTATTTTTGCATCCAGCAAAAAACTAATTGAAAAAAAGACGCTGACTTGAAGGTTACTTTCGAAGAAAACTATTTAAAACTAATAGTCTATTTGAATCCTCTTTGTATTTATAAAATAAAAAACCGAAGTTGCAAAATAAAAATGGTGTCTGCTTCGGTGTACCAATAGTCATCAGCGTGCAGTCGCCCATCAACCTAAATAAAACCGGGGCTTGAAAAGCGGCGTGACGACAAAATAATTTTATTCAACCCGTTTTGTTTTATAGTTACAAGATCACCATAATATTCAAATTCAGAATTACATTTTAAAAACTAAAGAAAATTTAATAAAACACATTTAAATACTCATCATTTATTATCTAAAGCCAGAGGGAGCCGCAGTAGGGAGACGAAAGCGATTTGTGATCACTGCTGACCCTGAGCTCACAAACAAGCGGTGGAACTGTGAAGAGCTGCTCAGGTTTAGTTCACACATCTGACCATGAAATCTTTGGGCTCAGCTCTCCGTCTCGCACTGTTGTTGGTTTCTCTTTCTTCCTTATCAGCCAACCAGAGCAAAAACTGTGATCAGCGTCTGTTCTGCTAGGTTTGGTGTGACGAGTGATGACGACAAACACGAGACAGGACCAAGAGTCTGCAGTGCGGATGCAAGCTGACAGAATCTCCACATTTTTTACAATATTTGTTTTTTTGTATTTTTGTGTGTTATTTTTCTTGTTATGAGTTATTATGACGGATCTTCGAACCACGTGCGTCGTCTCGACACGGCTTCGGTGGAGTCTTCTGGGAGAGAAAGCGAGGGAGAAACCGAGTGAGGCGTTTGCTGACGTAGCCCAAAACCGTTGGAGCAACAGCACTCCTACACTCGCAAACAATTCACTGTGATCATTCTGAAACTAGAAACAACCAGAAACGCTTCCGCAACCGTGCAGATAAAAAGGAGAAAAAAAAAAGAAGAAAAAAAAAAAGAGTTCCTGGGTGACACCGATTGCGCCACACACCCCGACCGCAGCGCAACTCATCTCTCAGATCGCACCTTAGGCCAGGAATAGATGCATCGTCCATTGGCGTGAGGTTGACAATCGACATTCGATCCGACCTCAACTTAGTGCCCGGTGTTTTTTTTTTTTTTTTTAGATGACAGGAAAAGAGTGAAAAAAAATCTGCAGAAAGATAGAGAGAGCAGGTATACTCACATTTTAATGTTCTCATGGTACTGCTTCGTGTCGGACGGCTGGTTATACAGCGGCTGTGATAAGGAAGACATGAAGAGAGGTGGGGTTCAGTTTTACAGACACAACAGCACACACCTGGGTCTATATTTGAACCCGAGGTCAACGCGGGCGCATCAAACAAAGGGAGAAGAAGAAACACATACACACGGCTTAAAGGAAACTCTACACCGATGATTACCGAACGACGGCGCGCGCTTACGGTGGTAAAAAGCAGAGAGAGCGAGGAGCGGCTCAGGGTGAGGAATTCATGTGAAAACTGAAACTGATGTGCTAACCTCAAGACGTCAGTTGAAAGGGGGAACTAGAGGACTGTGTGCGAGGAAATCCCCCTGGTATCCTCAATTAACCTTCTGACAGTGAGCTGGCTGGGGAACAGTGCGGTCTACTGTTCTACACGCAATTATCAAAATCTGTTGAGTAATGCGCTCCAAACACACACAGGGTGAAGAGACAAAGCGTGGACGGATGGATGGATGGATGGATGGATAGACGGATGGTCTATAAAGGAAGGCCTTAATAAACGTAATAAAGGGGTTGAAATTTGTACTACTACTGACCATTAACTACATGACTGGTAAAAATATAAACAATATTAATAAGTATATCATTATTATTAGTAGTAGTAGTAGTTAAATTAAATTATTTTCTGTTTCCCTGATGCACGTAGTCACTTTAAATATGTGAAAATGTGTGAATCGTGACACTTTCAGGCACATTTGCACACCCACTGGACATTTCTATTTTTATTCAACTTCATTCCTACACCAAAAATTTCACAAATTCTATATTTCTATATTGTACAGCTGTTTTTCTTATTTTCTATATTTTTCATATAATTTTCTCATGTTGTATATTTTGTACTGTACAGTTATTTTAATAATCTAAGTTAAATTTACCTTCTATTTTTTTTCATATTTATCTCCTATTAATATTCTTTTATTTTAAGGTCACAGGCGGTCCTCTAAGCATTTCACTGCATATCGTACTGTGTGTGACTGTGGATGTGACTAATAAAATTAGAAATTTGTGTATGTGACTAATAAAATTTGAATTTGACTAAGAAAAAACAAGTTTTTTCTTTCTGAAAGGAAGGGAAAGAGAAAATGTGTGTGTGTGTGTGTGTGTTTGTGTGTGGGTGTGCGTGCGTGCTTGTGCGTGTGTGCGTGTGTGCGCGCGTGCGCTCAGCAGTTTTTTTCTGGCTGTTCTGGCTGTTTTGAGTGCTGTTGAAATGGTGTTTTTAATGAATGTTGTGCCAGTACCACACCCACACCCCTCCCTATTCACTGTGCGCGCTATGAAACAACACCATGGAGCAGCCGAGACCACGTTATCCTGATACCCGTGTCTAATCGATGTGTGCTGCCATTCTGCAACCATCACCATTTTATAAACATGATGTTTTCATGACGTTATTTTGTTAAATTGTTATGTGAAAAGTTAAGTGCGGCACCTGTAAGATTATAGAGAAATAGCACTATTTTCAAAACTACCCAAATTTGCAGTTGGATGTTGAAGTCAGTGTAGCGATACACTGTTAGTTGAGTTGTGATAAAAACCTCGATCGATTTTCCAGTTGGAACAAATTTCAAGGTCAAACAAACACTATAAACTTTACATTTAAACAATATTTGAAATTTGACATTTTTTCTCAGTTTTTTCAGCTCACATATAAAAATTTAATCTTAAATTATTTTCAACTGAATTTCATTCAAGATTCAAGAGTTTTATTTGTGTCACATACAACAAGTTGTACAAGTTCACCAGTAGTGAAATGCAACTGCGCCAAACTCCAGACTGTGCAGAATATTAAGAAAAAGAAAAAACACTAATTATAAGAAGCATGTACAAGTTACAAATAAAAGTAATTAAAGAATAAAGGAGAATAAAATAAGTATTTCGTGTAACGTTTGTTTCAAAACATTTAACATTAGAATTTTAATCAGAATGTGAAATTTTATCTTAAATTTAATTTTAAACGCAAAAATGTTTGAATTTTAACACATCTAAAGCTTAAATTTTAACAATACTTAAAAATATTTTGAGTTTTAATCAAAATCTATATTTTGAATATTAATTTTAAATATTATAATATAATTTTAATATTGTAATAAATTTGTAAAAAAAAAAAATTATTACTACCTTCCAACCTTATATTTTAAAGTCAAAATTTACTTTAATTTTAAACATCTGCATTTCGGTATTGATTTTAGTTAACTTGATGAATTAATTTAATTGAAACTGATGTTTGAACGTTATCTGAATGGGGAAAAAGAGGAAATTTATACATTAACTGAATTTTAACAGAAACTAGAAAGAGAATTTTGAACAGAATTTTGATGACGTTTGAAATTTGAATTTTGTTGTAATTCCCACCCGTCTCTCAGTCCAGACGCTCTCCTGTCGAGTCACCAACCGCAGACCAAGGTGAGTGAACACCACTATATCACGCGCTTTCTTCAAGGCCTATGATGTAACTTGACTGTGCTGAACTGCCGCTGATGTGACTATCCGCCCCTTCCGCATGCGTGGGCTTAACTCGATCTGTTGCTCAACTAGCACTCGCAAAGATTTGTGAGCAGAAAACATGACGGTAGTGCCGAAATGATGACACATACGCAACACACTGTCCAGCACTAAGGCACACAAGGCAGCAAGACAGACAGACAGACAGACAGACAGACAGAGACAGAGAGAGAGAGAGAGAGAGAGAGGGAAAAGACAGAAACAAGAGGGGAAAAAAGACAGACTAAAAATTGTCAAAGATGGAGGGAGGAGATTTGAAAAGCAGAAAGCAGAGAAAAGACTGTTAAAGAAAGAGAAAGAAAGAGAGACTAAAAGAGAGAGAAAGAGAGGATGATGAAAGAGGAAGAGACAAACAAAAAGTGAGAAGATCTGCAGACTCACCAGTTCCACTCGGGGTCCCAGTCCCTCCAGGATACGATGAGCCTCCTCTGCTTTTTTCTGTGCAGGAAACACACACGCACACAAACACAAACATCAGTGGTCTGCTGTCACCATGGCAACACACACCTCTGGTTTCACCCTGGCAGTTGCTCATAAACAAGGTAACATTAGCACAGCTTTATGACACCACACACACACACACACACACACACACACACACACACACACACACACAAGTCTGGTTTGTGAGGTAAATCCCAGCAGACGAGAGAGCGAGCGACCCCCCCCCCCCCCCCCCCCGCTGTGTCACTGAGTGAACAGTCGTGGGGTCAGACTACGGCTTTGGCGCTCGCTCACACGCGAGAAACCGGACCTCTGAAGCAAACGAGTGCTCGAGCGGCAACCCCGCGCCCGTCCTCACGTGAACCCGCGTCGGCCGCGACTGATCCTCGTGGAAACTTTACCTTGCCTTTACCTTCGTTACTAATTATTATTCGCGGTAACTCATGAGTACTTCAGCGCCTTTAGCTCATTATTAGTTATGATTCAACAGTAACTCATGGCTGCACATTAATAATTCATTAAAACTGTTCATGTTTTTAATCCCATAATACACCATCTACACTGAAAAGCCTCTGTGATCTTGTACGGCGGGTGAAGAGCGCCACTAGGGGGCGCACTGGCATTAAACATGAGCACGGCGTCGTGTTCGTACCTCGTCCCGCCGTAACAACTCTCTCACGCTGAGTAAAAACAGGTGTTACTAGTTGCTTGGAGCTGGAGCGTGGTTATGCATTGCGCTAAGGGAAGTGCGTGTGTGTGTGTGTGTGTGTGTGGGAATGATTCAGCACATCTGGCAGTGCTATGTCTGACTCATTAGGGGGGTTCGGGCGGGGGGTTTGAGGGGAGTGCACCGGGTTCAGGCGTAATCGCATTATTCTACATTAGATGTTTTACGAGGAATGTGTGTGTGTGTGGTTTGATTTACAGTCTCTCTCCCAGTCACTCACACACACACACACACGATATTTCCGCACCCACGGTCGGGATGAGTCCGTCAGTGGAGTGGGAACGATATGAGAGCTGAGCAATAGGACACAAAAATATTGTATCACGATACTGGAAGTAATTTCTATACGCAGTATGATTTTTACTCTCACACACACACACACACAGCAAAGTAGTTGTGCTGTATTTAAAAAAAAAAAAAAAAAGATTTAAATTGATTTTAAAATCGGGTTTAATTGACAAAAAGGATAACGCTGAGAAATTCTATAAAAAATCAAACTTTACAATTTGTGAAATAATTTTACACAAAATCAGCTGATTTTTAACTGCTGTCATAAAAAAAAAAACATTAAAAAAACAAACATTTAAAGGCATCATAATCTGCGATATTGCCGTAACGTGTTATAGGTGTGACATCATCGATTCTCAAGAACAAAATGTCAGACTTTTAATCCAAATTACAGCCGCATTCACTGCTGTAGAACAGAATTAGCGTGTGTAAGTGTGCGAGCGTGTGTGTGAGGGCGTGTGTGTTACCCGGTTCTCGTCGTAGATGATCTGTACGAGGCTGCGGTGCTTGGCTTCGCTGGGCGGAGGAGAGATACTGCGCTCCGGCTCTTGGGGCTTCGCCGCCTCTTCCTCCAGCTGTTGCTACAAAAACACGAGACACAGAGACGCGTTTCAGGAGAAAAAAGAAAAAAAAGGGAAAAAAAAGTAATTGTTGCTTATATAAATAACTTGAATGTTGTCATGGCAAAGAAAATTATGCCAAGGTCCCAGCATACGTGTGTGTGTGTGTGTGTGTGTGTGTGTGTGTGTGTTGTGGTACCATAATTATCAGATTAATAGACGCATGGTATCACCAGCACTTTGTAAAAAAAGTAAATAAGCAAGCTTTTATGCAGATGACCACACACACACACACACACACACACAATTTTTTATTTTTCTTCATCAGTCTCTCTCTATTTGCCTCTTCATTTCTCACTCTCTACTCAAATGAAGGTTAACCGCAGATCCTAACAGCCAGATGGTTTAGTGCTCGAAGGGGACCTGAGGGAGTGAGGGAGGGAGTGAGGGAGGGAGGGAGAGAAAGGCGAAGGACTAATAGAAAAAAATAAATAAATAAATAATAATAATAATAATAGGAAAGGTCAAATGTGCAAAACAGTGTGGGTAAAGAGCGCAAAAAAGAGAGAAAACGAAAAAGTGAGAGTGATAGTACACATGGGTCTCCCTGGCTTATTCACGCCTGCTTTTCTTCTGACACTGGAACAGTGGACGCAGGTCAGGTGATTTAGATTCACGCAGCTGGGGAACTTCACAAGCTGACAGGCGACATGGTTTGGCACGAAACAGCGAAGAACTCGAACAGAACCAACAACGTTCCACACATTTACTGCAGCAGACAGGAACCTCCTTTGCATCCCCGTCTCAGCCAAGGGGACGCGGCCCGTGCCGTCTCAGAGAGAGGACGTGCCTCTGGCCATCTCAGTGACGGAGATCTCCTTCATTCAGATGAGGACGTGCTTCCTTTAACCAGACATACGGACAGGACAACGTCACGCCTCCTTCACCGAAACAGAGGCCACGCCTCCTCCGTTGTGACCAGGGAGGTCTGGACTTACTCCATTACTTTTGAAATTTGACATAATTATATCTGCTGACTCCGCCCACGTATATATAAGGCGATGAAAAACCATTGCGTGCGTGTGTGTGGTGTGTGTGTGAGAAAATCCCAGAGTAAACTAGAGCAAAGGATCACAGTGAGAAAGAGACAGAGAGAAAGTGTGTGTGTGTGTGTGTGTGTGTGTGTGTGTGTGTGTGTAAAGGGAAGTATAAACAGATACTTTAGAAGGAAGCGCAAAAGAGGAAATTGAGAGAAAAACCCCGGCACACACTCCCACTGGAGTTCCTGTTTATAGCCTCGTATATTTCTGACCTACTTCTCTCTCTCTCTCTCTCTGTCTCTCTCTCTGAGTGAAGCAGCAGCAGAAGGAGGAAGCAGTGGAAGTGTGTGTGTGTGTGTGTGTGTGTGTGTGTGTGTGTGTGTGTGTGTGTGTGTGTGTGTGTGTGTGTAATTGTGCGGCTGCTTTGAGGCGTGCTGAGTGAGGATTTAACCGCGCGCCATAATCACACCGCTGTTACGACTTTCTCCCTCTTTATTTTCTGTCCCACACGCCATCATTCAGCTACTGAACACACACACACACACACTCTCAGTGTTAAAGAGTGTTAATGCAAAGGCTTGCTGTAGACATGGTGCTGGTGTGCGTGTGTGAGGTGAGGGGAGGAGAGGACAGTGCGTGAGGGGAGGAGAGGACAGTGCGTGAGGGGAGGAGAGGACAGTGCGTGAGGGGAGGAGAGGACAGTGTGTGAGGACAGGAGAGGACAGTGTGTGAGGACAGGAGAGGACAGTGTGTGAGGACAGGACAGTGTGTGAGGACAGGACAGTGTGTGAGGAGAGGAGAGGACAGTGTGTGAGGACAGGACAGTGTGTGAGGACAGGACAGTGTGTGAGGAGAGGAGAGGACTGTGTGTGAGAACAGGACAGTGTGTGAAAAGAGGACAGTGTGTGAGGGGAGGAGAGGACAGTGTGTGAGGGAAGGACAGTGTGTGAGGACAGGACAGTGTGTGAGGGGAGAAGAGGACAGTGTGTGAGGAGAGGACAGTGTGTGGAAGCAGGTTGGAGGCGGTGCTGGGGGCGGAGCCGGGGGCAGGGCGCCGCCTCTCGGTACCTGTTTCTTCCTGAGTTTGCAGATCTGCTGCTCCACCATGGTGATCTCTCGGTCCACTCGGTCCATGTTCTGGATCAGCTCCTCTTTAGAGTAGCGCGTGGACACCAGCTCCAAATCGGCCTCCATCACCGCCGGACTCACCGGAGACACGGGCTCCAGCTTCCCCATCGCGCTGCTGCCGCTACGCTCCTGTACACACACACACACACAAACACACACACACACACACGCACAGAATTAATGGTAATCATTATAGTATCATTTTCAACATTATGATTTAGTTAACAATAGTGTTTTTCTTAGTAGCACGTACACACACACACACACACAGACCGAGAGACAGGCAGGACCACACACAGAGAGGCAGACAGAGAGAGAGACAATAACACACAGACACACACACAGAGACAGACAATCACACACAGAGAGGCAGAGAGAGACATAGAGAGAGACAATCACACAAACAAAGACAGACAGAGAGAGAGATGGATGGACACAGAGAAAGACAGAGAGAGAGAGAGAGAGAGAGAGAAAGAGACAGACAGAGAGAGAAAACAGAGAGAGACAGACAAAGAGAGAGGGAGAGACAAAGAGAGAGGGAGAGACGGGCAAAAAGACAGACAGAGAGAGAGAGAAACAGACAGACAAAGACAGACAGAGAGAGAGAGAGACAGACAAAAGACAGAGAAAGAGAGAGACAGAAGACAGAGGTAGAGACAGAAGACAGACAGACAGAACTGTATAGTTGGCTATAAGTTCCCTGTTGTCACTTTATTTTACGTGTCTGTGTTTTAAAATAGTTTTCAAAAGCATCATTTAAAATGTTGTTACGAGCACACACACACACACACACACACACACACACACACACACACACACACACACACACACACACACACACACACACACACACACACACGACCCTTGAGGAATATCACTATGTAAAGTCAGGTATGATGTAGGGTAAGGGTGTGTGTGTCCTCTGGGTGCGTGCGTGTGCGTGTGTGTCCTGTGTGTGCCCTTATGCTGTCAAAACAGTCACGTCATTTCTGTCACCACTTCAACCAACAGCTGAACACATGACGGGGAGAGAGTGTGAGTGTGTGTGTGTGTGTGTGTGTGAGAGAGTGTGTGTAATCTGCAGTCGTCGTTGCTGTCGTGCGTCAGCATGTGTCTGAAGATATTAATATGGAGGTATCGGTTTACCAGCGTTAACACTCACCTGTCAAAGCCGTGTGTCTCTAAACCCTCTCACACACACACACACACACACACGATAATCACACTTCCCTACACACAGTGCATGTAATCACAAGAGACCTTCTTTCTGTGGTATATATAAACAGCAAAAGGTGTGAGATGACTGTCCTTCACACTTCTCTCACACATCTCACTCTAACACACACACACACACACACACACACACACCCCTCTGAGATGTGATTGATCCTACTATGGATGGTAAAGATCAATAATTAATAACGTAAGGAGGGTTGGGTACGGAAATACCGGTACCTATATAACCAGTATGTACTGGACCGAAACAGAAGGCGAATTTCGGTGCCACTTAAATGCCTGAACTGTCGATTGAATGACGCAGTTGTAATAAGCATCAGATTCATCGACACACATGATCGCTAAGAAGTTTTAAATACTGGATTTATGGAGTGTCATAAATTATTTCCTTAATTAGAATAATCTCGAGAACTTTGGAAAGCTTTGATAATACAAATCCAAAACATTGTTGCAGTAATGTTACTGTTCATTTTATTTCTGTAGATTAAGAGTTTATTAGATTAGATAATTTTTTTTTAATGAGACCATCCGAGATGCGCGTGAATGCAGCAACTAACGTTACACTCGCTCTGACGGCAGCAGGTGGTCTACCGCTATCTTAGCTTGCTAAATTAAACAACTTTCATTAAAATGCCTAAAACTGAACGGTCGAAAGTGTGGCTATATTTCACAAGAAAGGATTCCGACACCGTGACGTGCAGCAAATGTTTTACAGCATGTGTGTGTAAAGGGGGAAACACGTCAAAATCTAATGACACATTTGAGGGCACACGGAATAAAGTTAAAAGCAGAGGGAGGCACCGTGATTGACAGCTTGCGGACAACAGCTGGCACTATCGGTGTGGATGAGCCCAGCCCCAGTCGTACCAACCGTAGCAAAAAGGAGTCCATGGTTATGATGAGGACAGCAGCCTTTCCGCAGGTTAGTCGTAGGCTAATGTAATGTTGCATTCATGTTAACAAATGGTCAAACGATTTGTAAAATACTAATGTAACATGAATTCTGTTTATAATTATAGCTTTCCAGCTAGTACTAGAAGTACTACAACAGTGACCCCATTTACTGTTTTTATTTTATTTTTGTTCAATAAAAATGTATTCTTCAGTCATCCACCATTATTTATTTTGTGGCTTTTGTAAAGTATCGGTTCAGGCACCATTTTGCCACTGGTACCGTTTTAAAAGTATCGATTTAGCACCGGTATGGAAATAAACCCAAACGAGACCCAACCCTAAACGTAAGCGATTATAATTGTATTAAGGAAAACTTTGTGTAATATTTGTCTGTATCTCACTCGTCTATTAACACGTAGCAGCAGCTCAGGCGGCGTTCCTGTGTATCGTATTTTAGCTGCGTTATCTCATTTTAATTTATATACTATTTTTACTTCGTTCATTACTCACATAACTCACACGAGGGACTGTCCTGTCAGATCCGTTTAAAGAAAACTATAATATGAAAAAGTTTTTTTTTTTTTTTTTTTTTCAGTAATCGGTTTAAACATTTATACAAGGGGCGTTCAGGTCGAACCGGGACTTGTAATGGAATTTCTGCTGAGTGAAGGCGTAAAAGCGATCGTACAGTCTTGACCTTGCTCCGAGCCACTTCCACATGTTTGCAGCATTAAAGGAGTTCCTGGGCGGCCGGTGTTTCAAACGTGACTCAGGCAGTCAGAGAAAACTTTCTACCTTAAAGGTATCCCAAGCTCTAGTGAAACACTGATCAAACGCTGATTAAAGCTCACAACTCTAACGTAAGTGGACCTGCTGCTGTAACCAGAACGCCTCAGATTTTGCTCATCCAAGGACTCTTAACCTACAACCTGCTCACACACTCTTCGTAACCTGTTATAATGCTGCTATGCGCTCCCACACACACACACCAGAATGGGTGTGGTTTTTGCTAGCGTGGTGGGTGAAGGAGATCGAGAGCGATACGGCATACTCGATTGGAAATTGAAACTGCGTTTGATAGCATCGCGCTCGGTCCCGTCACACAGCCTCTGGGACAGGAAGCGTCTGGGCTTGGTGTGGTGTGTAGGTGTGGGGACGGGGGACGCGAGTTATTATCCCTAACATCTGCCTCTGTCTCACACAGACACACAAATCAAACTCTGTAAAGATGTGAAATCACACACACACAGGTTTGTAGTCCCCAGGCTCATCTGTGCTGAATGAGCCGGAGTTGGTGGCAGCAGGATGGAGACGGAGCTTAATGCTAAAAGACACGCTGATTTATGGAGCCAATAAAGGCGCGGCGAGCGACGACCCGCTGATCATCGCTCCTGTGCTCGCGCAGCGCACCACCCCTCCCCCCCGCCAACCTCGCACCCTAAACCCTGCGAAGCCTCCGCTTTAACCCGCGGCGCCGCGCTCGCCTTTTCTACTTACACAGCCTGGGTTAAACTGCCTGTTTCCATGGCAACTACTTTCTGACTGGACGTGGAAACTAAGACATGACTACGCTGAGATTGTGAGAATATGGGAAGTAACACACACACATAGGCAAGAAAAAGTTGTTTTCTGCTTTTTTATAAAATGTGATCCGATCAAGAGTATTAAAAGTACATAATGTACACAAAAAAAAACATTATGGTATTTTATGTCTTTATGAGAACAACCGTTATAGCCTCATAGTGCTGGTGGAAATATGTATGTAAATTCTTGAGTTAATGACCCTAAAAGAAGCTAATTGGAGTCAGACGTGGTCATACCTGGAGTCTCGTTAAGTAAATTAGTTTGGAAGTTGTGGACTTAATCCACTTTGACTGATGAAAAAGTCACACACCAGTCCACAGTTGGAGACAAATGGAGACATCTTGGGACTGCAGCTAGTCTACCAAAAAGTGGGTGCAATGATGCGAAGAGCACAACGAAGACACATCAACAACTTGGATGTTGTGGATACTTGGATCACATTTTATGACAAATTTGGGCAGAAAACTATAAAACCCCAAAAATTTAACATAGTTTTTATTTTTATATATATATATATATATATATATATATATATATATATATATATATATATATATATATATACATATATATACACACACACACACACACACATACAGTTGTGCATGTGTCTGTGCGTGTGTATATATGTATATATATATATATATATACACATATACACACACACACGTATGTATGTGTGTGTATATGTGTATATATAAAATCAATAAAAAAAAATTTGTTCACTTCTTTATACACACGCATATACATATATAAAGGGCCATAAGACTGATCTGTGTGTGAGAAAGAGAAGGAGAGAGCACAAGAAAGAATAAAAAGAAAAGGATAGAGACAGAAATAAATAAACCCTGACAAAAAGAAAGAGACAAAGGATTGAGAAGGACAAACCGAAAGAGAAGACTGCAGCGGTTACAGAGCGAGAAGCCAAGATAGATAAAAATCGTGTAAGAAAGAAAGAGACACAAAAAAAGCTAGAAAGAGAGAAAAAGAGAGATCAGATAAGTTAGAAAGATGAAAAACAGAGGGAAAAGAAACAATGACAGAGACAAAAAACAAAAGTAGAACTGAGACAGATAAGAGAAAAAAAAACTCAGAGAGAGAGAGAGAGAGAGAGAGAGAAGAAGTATACTACAGAGACCTCGTGCAAAAGGCACATCCAAATTCCATGTATTATTACTGGGCAGCCATTATAAGAGCGCTGATGTTTTGGGTAAATAATGACATTAATCCCCCTGTTTGGACAAGTCTGGAGGGGGCTTCAGTTCGGCCCACTTCTCTAATAGCATTATTGTGTTATAAAATAGCACTTATTCAACCAATCTCTAGTTTAAACTCTAATCCAGTTGTTATACATTCAGTTATAATCTGGAATCAATTCAGACTATTGTTTTCCCTCAAAGAGTTACCGCAGGCTGATTCAATTGCTAAAAATTACATGTTTGTTCCATCGATAATGGATGATGCTTTTACAGTTTGGGCTAGAAAGGGTTTGGTCTCATTGTCTGAACATTATTTTGATGGAAATTTTGCATCTTTCAAACTGTTTGTACAGAAATACGACATTCCCAAATCACATTTTTATAGATACTTGCAGCTTCTGAACTTTGTGGCATTGAATTTTTATAATTTCCCATCATGCCCTCCACTTTCTTTATTAGATTGAATATTTAAATGAATAAAAACAAACAATACGCAGGATTTATGAATTGCTCAGTGTGCATGATTAACAGCTTTAGATTTACTCAGAAATAAATGGGAGACAGATTTAGATGAACCAATTTCAGCGGAAATCTGGCACAAAACAATACCTGGAATTTTCTCATCATCCATTTGCCTTAGACATGCTGTAATACGATTTAAGATTGTGCATCGTCTACACTGGTCAAAAGTCAGACTTTCTAAGATTAAAACTGATACAGACGCCACATGTGCCAGATGCAGACAGGCTCCTTTAACTCTGCTGCAGATGTTCTGGACTTGTCCAAATCTTTACATGTTCTGGACCAATATTTTTGAGACCTTTTCTGGACTATTTGGAGAGACAGTAGAGCCATCTCCATTTATTGCCTTGTTTGGTGTGCCCCCAGAAAACACTAGCTTTATCCAAAGGAAAATTAAGATATTGGCCTTCTGCTCCCTCCTGGCTAGGAGACCGATATTGACGGGACCAACATTGGGAAGGACCAACATTTAGTCGCTGGATAAGGGAAGTGATGGAAGTGTACTGCATTAAGCTGGAGAAAATCAGGTATACAGTTAGAGGGTCTACTGGCAACATTTTATAATATTTGGCAGCCTTTCTTAACGTTTGCTGAAGGTATGAGCACATGTAATGTTGTACTGTAAAGAAAGGGTGTGGGGAAAATTACTTATTATTTTTAAAAAAATTTATGGACATCTGATTGTTATGGCATCTTTGTGTTTGTCTGGTGTTAGAGGGGTTTGGTTTTGTGTTCTCTTTTGATGTGTTTGTGTTTTTTCTGTATAATTTGAAAATAAATAAATAAAAAACGTTGTTTAAAGAGAGAGAGAGCGCAAGACGAAGTGAAAGAGAAAGAGGAAGAGAGAGACAGAAAAAGTGAAAAGAGAACAAGAGAAAACAACAAAGACAAAAAAATGAAACAAAGAAAAAGAGTTATAAAAAAAGAGTGAGAGAAAAATCAAGACAAAGAAAAAAAGGGTGAAAAAGTAAAAGCACAAAACAGGACAAAAAACATAACTGACAAAAATGGAAAGACAGGTGTAGAGAATGAGACAGAGGGAAAGATGAAACGTAGAGAAAAAAAGAGACAGGTCAAAAAAGAGAAGCACATGTAGAGAGAGAGAATCATTTTGAACTCAAAGTGTGGACGGGACATGTGACTGGTGAACAGGTATAACTTCCTGCAGGCTAGCTGTACACGCTCGTTAAGCTCGTTAGCCTCTCGGCTCATGTCCTGGCCGAGATCACTGACCTTGACGACGTCCTCGGCTCCGCCTAGAGGCAGAGGCAGACGCTGAGATGGGTGGCGCATTAGAGACTCGGCCCCCATGTCCAGACGAGGACGCTTTATCTCTCCGTACTCCACCTCCGACTGGCCGCTGACGTCCTGCAGATACACTTGCTCGTACCGCACGTGGGGCTCAACGCCTCTGAAAGGAAATGAGACATACCGTGATTAGACGTGAGGAGGAAATCGATTACAGGAAATGATGTAATCACTTGGTGCCAATAAGAACTGTAGATTCCAGAAGTATCACGCTTTTATATATGTGTAATGTGTGAGTTTGAGACGAATTCACTCAAAGAGACAGATCGGAGGCTTTTATTGTGTGTGCGCGCGATTGTGTTCTAGACATAAAAATGTGTTTCTGTTGAGGCTGATCGGCTGGAAACCAGTTAATTCTGCTCAATTATAAATGTAAAAATTAGAAATGCACCGAAATGAAAATTCTGGGCCGAAAACGAAACCGAAATTTTTGGATGCACTTGGCCGAAAACCGATACCGAAACCGAAAATGGCTTCATTAAAAAACATGTTTAAAATATTTTATTTTTGTTTGTATTAAAAAAATGTTGCATATTGCAACTTTGCTGTCTTCATCTGAAACTCTGAAGTGCTTCCAAACCGCCGACATACTCCGTGTTTGATGCATAATGACAGCGCGAACGAGACGGGAGGATGGGAGAGGCGTGGCGACAATTTCGGCTTTTATTTTCGGCGCTTTCTTACGTTTCGGCCGAAACCGATAATGCTATAAATTTCGGTGCATCCCTAGTAAATATAGTTTATAAAAAAAAGTTTTTGGAGTCAGCGTTACGTTGATCACTGCAGAAAACAATCAGGATTCAGAACTGAATTGATTTTTCTCCATCTCTAATGAGCAGGTAAGAGGAGTGTACAGGTGTGTGTGTGTGTGTTTCCTCACTACATAGTACATAGAGTCGCTTTGTACACGTTATGATCGCTTCTCATCTGGCTGGCTCACCTCCAAATACCCAGCATGCCTTAGTGCGCTGTTAACCGCTATTCTTAGGAAACCGCTCCTGCCTGCTGCCTCAGTGCCAGGAGCTCTGTGTGTGTGTGTGTGTGGGTTTTTTCATATTTACTATGGCTTAGGTGATGCTCGGCAAAGATCAGACATTTATAACACTGCCTGACCTAATTATGTCAAACTCACACACACACACACACACACACACTTTCACCACCGCAGGTCTCCATAGCAGCCTGACAATTGTATAATCACATCATCATATCATCATAGTACAGCTTTCATCTCTCTCTCTCTCTCTACACACCTCACATCTCTCTCTCTGCTTCCTTTCTTTCTCTCTCCTCTTCTAGAAATATCTATCCATCCTTTCTCACCTTCCAGATATTTCTCTCACCCCCTTTCGGTCTCTCTTTCTCTCCCTTTCTCTCTCCATATCTTTATCCATCTGAAGTCCCATGAAAAAGAATTTCCTATTTTTAGTTTTTTTTTTACTATTTTTCTCACACTTGAATGATTTCAATTAAACAAATTTTTATATTTTATAAAGATAATGTGTTATGTTTAAATAATGATTTTATTCATTTAAAAAAAAAATGCTGTTAAAACCTATCTGGCCCTATGTGAAAAAGTAATTGCCCCCCACGCCTTGATAATTCATGAATTATGACACGTGCATTATTTCCCTGCCGCTCTCCGTCTGTCTCTCGCCCCGTCTCCCTGCGACTCTCCGTCTGTCTCTCGCCCCGTCTCCCTGCGACTCGCCGTCTGTCTCTCGCCCCGTCTCCCTGCGACTCGCCGTCTGTCTTTTGCCGTCTGTCTCTCGCCCCGTCTCCCTGCGACTCGCCGTCTGTCTCTCGCCCCGTCTCCCTGCGACTCGCCGTCTGTCTTTTGCCGTCTGTCTCTCGCCCCGTCTCCCTGCGACTCTCCGTCTGTCTCTCGCCCCGTCTCCCTGCGACTCGCCGTCTGTCTCTCGCCCCGTCTCCCTGCGACTCGCCGTCTGTCTTTTGCCGTCTGTCTCTCGCCCCGTCTCCCTGCGACTCGCCGTCTGTCTCTCGCCCCGTCCCCCTGCGACTCGCCGTCTGTCTCTCGCCCCATCTTCCTGCGACTCGCCGTCTGTCTCTCGCCCCATCTCCCTGCGATTCTCCGTCTGTCTCTCGCCCCTCAATCTGTCCCCGTCTCTTCTTGTCTGCCTGTCTCTCTTTCTTTAGGCGTCAGATGGAACTGTATTTGGCACTGGAGTTCCCTGTCTGCCTCCCTGCATTAACTAGAGGAAAAACGGTATGCCTGTGCCTGTGCGTGTGTGTGTACGCGTGCATGTGAGAGGCGGCTCTTACACAATGCTTATGCAAGGATCTGAAACTGTGTGTTACTCTGAATACATGGTGAAATAGTGAATAAGGTCTGAGAAGAGCTCTCACACACACACAGCTCACAAACACCTCACACTCATCCTTAGTGTTTAATTCTAATTCTTTAATTTCAGCAAATAGATAAACAAACAAACAAACAAAAGCAGGAAATTAACTCCACACCAGCACGGTCTCTTCCCTATCGCACTAAACCAAATCCCGAGCGTGTGTGTGTGTGTGCGTGTGTGTGTGTGTGGTTTCCGAGGTGTTTTTTTTTTTTCGCTTTCCTGACTTGACGTTAAACAGACGCTTCATCACGTCGCTCCAGCTTAGCTGTAAATATCCAACTTTTTCCCCCTCATCAATTTTCACTCTTTTCTGACAGAGACTGTTTACACTGGAAGCGGTTACTCGGCGCGCACCGCTCGCCTGCATCACACTCACATTTATAAAGAAAAGCGATTAATGCACTTCTTTTCCAGAACCCTGATCAGAGGCACACGCTTTACAGGTTTTAGTTCTAGCCATCATGCAGAGACAGAAAGAGAGATGAGGAAAGGTTGCGACCTCCTCATGCGTTCCCGGTAATACATCTCATAAACTGCGTTACTGTACTTAAGTACATATAAGTAATCTTTCTTACTTTGTTTTATTAGAGGACTTTTTTTTTTTCTTTTACTTTTTCTCTGCTCTATAATACAGCAATCATCATCTGTACTTCTACTTCACTACTCACTTAAGTGGTGTGCAGTATTTGATGCAGGAATTTTGCCATCTGGTGGCTATTAGGCATAATCACATGAATTGCCTTTCCTTCAAGACACATAACAACAAAGGGTGTCTGGTTGGAGAGGTGAGTTTTGTTTGTTGTTTTTTTTTGTTTTTTTTTTACCTATAAAAAAAAAAAAGAGTACTTGGACTTGTATATTTGTTTATTCGAGTAATACTTGCCCTGTGCCCTGCCCACCTACTCACTCCCAACACTCTCCTCTGCTTCGTAACGTCTCTACAACATGGTATCGTGATGCTTAAAGATATTGTTTACCTCTCGCTCCCGGGCTGAAACTCCGACAGCAGGGATGGTCTCCGGCGGTGAGACTGGGTGAGAACTCCGTGCGAGAGATGGGATCCAAAGTCCCGGGCATGGTAGTCCACAATACCGACATCCTGCTCGACACACACAAAAAACACACACCATTACATTTAATACATCTTTGATTTTTACATTTTAAATCAAGATCAACTCTCTGGAATAATTTCTAAACATTACGCAACAACGTGACGTCACAGGCAACCAATCGGCGACACACTGATGTGATGATGCATGATGAGGGTGTGAGTCGGGCCTGCGTTGCCATGGCAACACGACCTGTAGCATTGTAGTCGTCTAACGCCAGAGCAAAAGCGTTGTTTTTTTTATTATTTCATCAGTTATAAAGGGTTAGATAACGATCATCATCACCACCATCATGGCAGCCTGTTCTCAAGAAACCGTGTCAGAAAATATCCCCTCCCACGGACAGTCCCTGTGAACGAGCCGTTACCATAGAAACGATAGTGTGTCAGAACACTGTAAAAACCTGTGACCTGCTGTTTTTAAAAAAAAAACTTTAATAAATAAATAAACTGATTAACACCTTCCGAACAATCAGAGTGGAGATCCTGACGTCACTGCCTAGTTTTGAAATAGTTTTGAAGGCGATGTTATTTTATGCCAGGCTTTTCTTCCTTAACTGGATATTCGACGTCAAGACGCCGTGCGTTATACGGCTATAAAGCACTTGAGACCAGGGTTAGGTTATACTGTTAAAGTGAACGTGCTCTTTCAACAGTAACACCAATAACACCAGTAGGACCAGTAGGACCAGTCGGCCGGTGTGTCAGCGCAATCTTAGACCCTGACTGATGAGAGCGCGGAGGAACACAGCCGGCGGTGTTCCTGACTCAACTCTACAGCCAGTGCTGGGAAAAAGAAGCGCTGCGTCCAAAACCTGTTTACAGAAAGATTAGTGTCGCCTTACAGGGAAGAGCATTAACTGGTACAGTCAGAGTGCGCGCACACACACACGCACACACAAACGGCCTCCAAGGAAGCAAGTCATCTTCTCTTTCATTATTAACAATAATATTACAACTTTATTATTTTAAAGACGATCGTAAATCTAATCTAGATCGGAAATCGTTCTGAGTGAGGAAGGATGTTGCCATGGTTACGACGCACCTCAGGCAAAAATCCTTTTTCTTAGGCAAGGTTTCTGAGATTGCAACAACAAACCAGAGATGTGTGCAGAAGTTTAGGCACCCTTCCGAGTGAGACACTACAGCAGCATTCACAGAACTCGCTTCGTAAGCTTTCCAACAAAAAACAATTTGTCTATTATTTTTTTATTTTTTTTAAATCACAGTTTATATATGATATTGCATTGGGAGGGGGCAATTACTTTTTCACACAGGGCCAAATTTTTTGCCCCCTTTAAATAAATAAAATCATTATTTAAACATTGCATTTTGTATTTCCTTAGGTTATTTCTATGTAATATTAAAATAAAAACACAGGGCAAATACTTATTCACAGAACTGTATATTATTTCCTTGCGTGTTTAAGATCCTCACACAGACTCCTGATCGCCGTCATGTTGTGAAACTCTCTCTCTTTCCAGCTTCTTGACCGACTGCGTGGAAACATCCTTTCACATAACTGGAACCGGAAGGGCGCACATTCTTTTGCAAATGCCGTTACCCGTTTTACTCACTGCTTTATTAATGACATCAATCAATCATTTCGTCTGAAGCTGATTTGTTTGTAACAACTCATCAGCCACAGTGGTGCACAAACTTTTGCACGCACAACCTCATTACCGTGTGAGCGCGGGATAACTGCATAGGAAGGCCGGCCGCGCTCGGGAGGTGTCGGGCTTCCACCGCTCTCCGGCTCTGGGGCACCGGCTGCGGGTGAGACGACATGCTGACGACGGGACTTTCACTACACGCAGGAAGTGGGTGTGGCTGCTCTATGCACGCTGACCATTCTTGGGAATCGAGTCCTGACAGTTAACAGCAACCTGAAGGGAGAGGAGCAAAGAGATGAGATGGAGAGGAACGTGTGGGAGTCAACAACAGATTAATCTTTAAAAAACAAAAAAAAGAAGAAAAAAAAAATTGAAATTCTGAAAAGATGAGACTCATTATCTAGGATAGGATGGTTGAGAGACAGAGAGCGAGAGAGAGAGAGAGAGAGAGAGAGAGACGCACCATCCACCAAATCCAACACATTTACAGAAACAAAGTGAAATTTATTCTTCTGATTCCTTTGCTAGTTTGATTTTAAAACACAAAAATATAGAGGGGGTAAAAAAGGGCGAAAGCGTAGAGGAACTTTTTTTTTTAATTATTATTACCGAGCGTTAAACGCTAATTTGATCATTTCATTTAATTCAATAAGAACTGGGTGTGTTTATTTTTGAGATTTGTTGGCCAAATTCTTCCAAAAACCATCTCTGCTATTTTTGTTACAGTGTAGTCAGTTTACCAGGTCAGATCTAAACAAAAATAATAATAAATAAAAAATTTATTAAAAATTAATTAAAAACGCCCTACATGCCGTGTTTGATTCAATAGAGTCGACTCACTCGGGAACACTGAGCTGACTCACTGATTCACTGCCTCGATTTACTCAGATACTGTTTGTGTATGTCAATCTCCCCAGATATGTTTTCTGAAGCCTCTGAAGCCGCAAACACACCGACATCAAATAATCTCTCGCCACATAGAGAGATACGAGAGATTCTTCGCATCTCTATGCCAAAATTCTGCACAAGCGCTTTAGAGTGCAGGTTCGAGAGAGAGAGCGAGAGAGACAGAAAAAGAGCAAGAGTCAGCACATTTTTATATGCTATAAATACACACACAGACACACCGAGCAGATCCGGCTGAGCCAAGCAGATTTAATACACTGTCAGTGCAGCGCAGAACAAAGAAAAGCACCTGCGTGTTTTGATTATTACAGTTCAGCTCGAGCAAATGTCACAGGCTGAAAAACGAGCCATTATTCTGAGACACGTTAAAGCGATAAAAAGCCAGTAAAAACGACAGGATCGTGGACTGAGACAAAAACCAGAACACCGCCGACACAACGTTCCTCGTTTAGCTAAGTTTTATCGGCTAAGTGTTCTTTCTGGGTTCTTGCGAGAAACTTGGTGAGTGCTGAAGATATCAGTGGAAAAAAAATCTAAATTTCTGTGAAACAGAGGAAAGGAAGCTGGGGGAGTTTCTGATCCTTACATTCCTCCAATCTGGGTTTACTGGTGATAGTAACCGTGTAGGTGTTTAATTCTGTCGAATAACTCACAGTTCTTCAGGAACCGCGATATTGGTTTTTAATTGCGTCAGCATGTTTTTTTTTCCCTTAGATAGAAGTCAGATACAGACAGACTTTGTAAAACATAATTCATTAAAAAAATCAGACAGAAGGTCAAATAGACCAGCAGTCAGAGGGAAAAAAAAAACATACACAAATATAAATTGTCTTAATTTTGGTCTGTGACTTTCTGACTGACAGGCAGACAGATACTTATACAGATACAAACAGTGAGACAGACTCTCTCAGACAGGCTGTCAGAGAGACAGAGTCTGAGTAACAGACAGACAGAAAGATTGAGAGACAGACAGTCAGAGAGACCAAAAGTCAGACAGTTTGTCTAAAAAAGTCTGAGAGACTGAGACAGATACAGTCAGAAGGTCGGAGAGACAGACAGCCTCATAGTGAAACAGACAGGGTTAAGTCAGGTGGTGTGTATCCTCATTCCAGGAAATATGACCACGTCCACTAAGACCACAGAGCTGCAGAACACACCAGAAAACTACACAAGACTACATACCATTGAATCTGACAGTAGGTCAGAAATATTAACAATCAGACAGACAGACAGACAGACTTGTATATCTAAACGAAACATTACTAGCCAACACCAAATGAAAACAGACCTGGCCATCAGACATAAATCCAGAGAGAAGAGAAAAATATTAGATAAAGGAAGATCAAACAAAAGGTATTGCTAATAAAAACACTAACATATCCAATCTATAGAAAAAAAGAACCTGTTAGACAGATCCTTGATCAACAGACAGGGACGATCAGACAGACAGACTCATTTTATTATCCGTGAGCGCTGATTCCTCACACTCGCAGCTTTTTAACAGGGAAAGAGAGAGCACGGAGTCCGCGCAGAACCTTTATCTGAGGTAGAAAGAATCACCTGGGTGCCTTTTTACAGCAGGAGGAGGATGAAGGCTGACATGAAGCTGAAAACAGTGTTTGTAGTGCAGTCTCACACTCCAACTCGAACGGAGAGAGGGAGAGGAAGAGATGACTGAGGGAAAAAAATTACTCAAACACGGACTAAAGAAATTCTGTGGAATGAGAGAAAGGTAGTAATGTGTGTGTGAGACAGAGAGAGAAAAAGAGAGAAGGAGAGAAAAAGAGAGGAGGGGGGACATTCTTTTATTATGGATTAATGCTTTGGTTACCATGGATGGTGGAAGAAAAAGAGAGAGAGAGGGAGAGGGAGAGAGAGGTGGATTAAATTCACTCAAAGGGCTCAAAGACAAAGTACTGCTGCGGAATGAGAGAGAGAGAGAGAGAGAGAGAGAGAGAGAATAAACACAGACAGGAGGGGAAACACATGCCCTGGCACGGATACAAACACCCACAGGCAAGAGCACTTGGCCGTCTGCCAGCAGCACAGATGAACTCATTCACCCTTCTCTCTCTCTCTTCCTCCCGCTCACTCCCTCTCTCCATTCTTTCCTCCCTCCCTCCCTCTCTCTCCCACTTTCTCTTTCAAGGCTCCGTTACAGCAGCGGTGCAGGAAGTAACAAAACATTTCCAACACCGCCGCATGGTCAGTAACACGCAAGCACGCACGCAGGAAGTAACAAATACTTCCTCATGCCAAATAAAACAATAAACAAACAAACCAATATATTTACATTCTGTTAAAAAGTCAGTGCTTGTGACTCAATACTTATTTTTAGTAAACAAACCGTTTTTTTTTTGTTGTTGTTTCTAAATCTTTTCCATGAAAATACCGTGACTGTGCTGTTTAAGATTTCAGTGAATTGTCTGGTTTCTGTCGTTAACCAATCGGCATGGGTAGTTCTCTCTCGTTAACTGTTCGGCGAGGGTAATTTTATCCCCATTATTCTTTGCCAGGAGCAGTTTTATTTCGTTAACTGTTCGAAACGGATAATTTTATCTCGTTAACTGTTTGGTGTGGCAAATTTTATCTTGTTTGTTTTTTTTTTGCTGTGGTTAACTGTATCTCGTTAAATATTCAAATTCTTATCTTGTTTCTTCTTTGCTGTGGGCAATTTTATCTCGTCAAATGTTCAAAGCTGATAACTGAAGCTGATAATTGAACACTGGTTATTTTTTTATCTCGTTTATCCTTTGCTGTGGGTAGTTGTATCTCGTTAACTGATAAAACTGAGTATCTCATTTATTTTCTTGGCCTGGGTAGTTTTATCTCACTAATGGCTCTGCAAGGGGAGGTTTATCTTGTTTATTGTTTGACGGGAGTAATTTTGTCTTGTTAACTGTTTAGCATGGGTAATTATCTTGTTAAATGTTCACCGCTGCCAATGTTTATTTCGTCGACTCTTTCGTAATGTTTATCTTCTTAACTGTTTGGCACAGACAATTTCATCTCGTTTAGTGTGGGTAATTATATCTCGTTTGTTGTTCGGCATGGACAATTCTATCTCGTTAAATGTTTGGAGTAGGTAGTTTGATCTTGTTTATTGTTCTGAGAATTGATTAATGATTTTTATCTCGTTAATCCCTTTGAGTGGGCAACTTTGACTTGTGCACTGTGTGTGCGACAAGCAGCAGTCTTTTTATCTCACACAGATCGTCACTGCTTTCTCTTTTTATCAACTGATTCGTGATAAAAGGAAGAGGAAATGAAATATTAGCACCTTTTCGATTAGATTGTATTGGAATTTTTCAGATGAGACGTCGGTGCTGAATGCGGGACATTTCAGATCGTTTTTCTTTATCTCTAGGGTTTATGTCACAGCGCTCACTCGCTCTCCATCTTTCCTCTCTCCGGAGATTATCGAGCACGTCTGAGATCTCGCCGCATCTTGTGCTCATGTTTCATCTCGCCTCTCTGCCTCACACACACATGACTATATCACTATTCCAATCACCCGTATTTCAAACTCACACACTCCTCTGCAATTAAAAACAGAGTTGCTTTTTCCCCACTCTCTCACACACACACACGGATGCACTGAAAGAAATGCAGGCTTTTGTTTTTATTGGGATCGATTCCTGTGTCTTTCACCGTCTCGACGTTTTACAGCCCAGATCCCACTCAGAGAGCTAATTATATGAAAAACCACACGGTGCACAACACTGAGAGAAGGAGGAGGAGGAGACGCTGATGCACTTGGGCTAATGAGCTAGGATTAGCACTCTCTCTCTTTACACACTTACATAAGTGGCAGTACAATTAAGTACACTACTGCATGATTTAAAGCTGCAGTCAGAAACCCCGTGGCGTTGAGTTTATACGTTGCGACTGGCAGCGGGGCCGCGTTTTGGTGTTTACAGCAGCGTGAGGATGAAAACGTCTCGCGGAACGTCACTACCTATTAGCGTGAGCTTGCACAACACTTAAATGCACCATTAGCAATTCGACACACAAGGCAAATCAGCTAAGCATTTAACACACAGCGACTCGGAATTAAAGATCCAGGAACAGAACTAGGGCAGAAAACTAAAATTAAAAATAATAATCCTCACCTAAATCATTCTGTTGCGCCGAGTTCTCTACAGAACCACGTGCGTGAGCTAAACTTTAATTAGCGGTAAACACCAGAAAGCTGATTTGCTCATAGCGACACCTACCAAAAAAAAAAACCCATAAAAGGCAAATAAAGCTGAAAATCATGACGAAACTGACATGACGTAAAAGCACTTTTTTACACATAGCAAGGAGCTATCTGCCGGCGTTCACAAACAGATCACATGATATGGAGAATAACGTTGCTTTCTGTCGCCCCCTTGAGCATGGAGTTTTATTACCGCCAGATAAGCAGTTATAATGTTACAATAGCTACGTTATCCTTCGTGTTAATATAAGTATATAATGCTCACTCGTTTCCAAAGGAGTAGCTTTGTTCTGCCGGGGTAGATTTGTTCTGGATTTGCTTTCTATGACATCCGTATTAACAACTGATAAATAAGTTCCTAATAGATTTAATAAAGATCACAATTGTTTTTGCGATGTTGGTAATTAAATTTATGCTCCTCAAAGATGAGTGTTTGAAATGTAACCTTAAATGGATTAAATAAAATACTGTATATAATAAATATCCCAAAATTATTATTATTTTTATTTCTAAACAATCTAAGCAAATATATATGGATGGGACTCACGAAACGATATTATCACAATACGTCTGCGTTGATTACATTTTTATCGCGAGTCTGTATCACGATTTTCTAAATATCACAAATCGATATTACCTTTTTTGTTTGTTTGTTACAATGTTAAAATAAACTTTAATAATAAACACTTTGCTCCTCCCACACTGGATGATGTTCTGTCTGCTAATGTGTGGATAGCTCAGAGTGCACCACCTGCAGGATTATAAAGGAACTGCTACATTTTACCACCCCAACTATAAACATCAAAAATAAATTAATGATGTATGATGATGATGAATGATAAATGAATTAAAAAAAAAAACACACTGTTTTTGCGCAAGTCCTCGTCCCAGCGAACCCTCTGAGCTTTTTACAGGTCGCTAGGAATGTAAACGTGTGGTGGTGGTGGTGTATAAGGGAAGTAAAGCGTTACACTGCACATGCCTGTGGTGAAGCTCTGCCCTCATGGACCCGCCTCTCCGTCCTTGAACACGGCCGCTTACGCAATTACAGCACCGAGCGCGGCTCCAGCTACAAACACGCTAATCGTAAACACCCGGTGAGAAAATGACTCTGGAGAGTGTTTGGCTCTGTCTTTTTTCTCTCTGATACACACACACGCGCGCACACACACACACACACACTCTTACTTCACTGATGTTTCGGTGAACATGTGATGAGCAGATCTCAGAGAGAATCAGCCGCTGTCACAGCGCTACGGCCTTTCATTCATCAGCCTCGAGCCTGCCAAGTGGCCCAGAAACATTCCAACTCACTGTGTCACTCTCACACACACACACACACACACACTTCTTTAAAGACCGTGATTCTCTAAAGAATTTGTTGGCTATTTTCGTCTGTCAGTATGTTTCAATACAGGATCATTAACCACACATCCTGCTTACTGCGCGCACAGACACACACACACACACACACACACACACACACAGAGTTAATTCCACATCAGTTGGTCATCACTGTTGGTAAGGTTCTCCATGATGTTTGCGTGTGTGCGTAGGTTCACTCGCACTCTCTTGCTCTTTCTGTCCACTATTGTGGAGCTTTGTGAGATTTGACCCCTGGAGGTCACTTAAGGTTAAATGTCAGGGACAGCTGTCTGGCCTTCTGACACTCCTCTCTTTACAGCATTCAAACATCATACACACACACACATACATTACATTACATTATATTATATTATATTACATACATACATACATACATACATACATATACATACACACACACACACACAGAGAGTAAGACATAAAGAGATAAAGACATACAGAAAGAGACGACAAACAGAGACACAGGGAGAGAAACAAAGTGAGACAGGGAGAGAGGGACAGAAAAGGACAGCATGTAAAGACAGAATCCACACTCACAATGACACACAGACTCGTTGCCACAGGAAAGGGCAGAAAAAATGCAAGATTGAATTCTCTCACACACACATATACACACACATATATACACACAGGCATGTGTGTTGCATAAGAGTGCTGTGAATGACTCGTCACTCAGCAAGGGATAATCTGCATTAATCCTCCCCTCTCTCATAAGTGTGTGTGTGTGTGTGAGAGAGAGAGAAATGTTTCACATCCTTTCTTTAGGGCCTGTGTCGTATACACACACAGGAATCTGAGGAGAGGACCGAGGAGAGGACAGAGGGACGAGAGTATCAGAAAATCACTAGGAGTACGACAGTTCCCTCACAAAGTAGTAAATAAATAAACAAACAAATAGCAACGTAAAAGAGTTTACACAGATGACACGGAGACAGTCATAGGAAAAAAACAAAGGAAACAATAAGAGCGCATCAGGTATCTGTGCCTCTTGAACACAGCCATGTTCGCTGACTTCTACACACACACAAACACGCTCGGAGCGCTGCAATAAAAGTGTGTGTAGTGAAAGCAGAGGACGTCTCGGCCCTTTTGTGCGCCGCTCAGCTTCAGACGGTTATTTTTCAGCGTCGCTGGAGCAGAAAATAAAATTACGCCGCTCAAGACCTTCGACCCCCCCACTTAGCGTCGTGGAATGTATATGTTCACCGAGCGGGTCGGCTCTCGCGCTACGCTGCGCCGCGAAGTGCGGCACCACGCCTCTGATCCTCTTCATCTGAAAATCATTCAGCCTTCATTACGACTGAAAACCTGAGGACCTGAGGTGTCCACCACTCTGTCCCACGTACACAGAGATAGAGACAGAGAAACAGAGAGAGTAAGGCAGAAATACAAAGGGAGTCAAACAGATAGACAGACAGTGAGACGGGCAGACAGACAGATGGACAGTGAGATACGGACAAACAAGGACAGGAAGACATAAGGACAAGGACAAAGAAAGAGAGAGGGAGAGAGAAAGAAAGCAGAGGATGAGGATAAGGATGGACAGAAAGACAGGCAGACAGATGGGCAGCTGGACAGCCAACGGAACAGAGACACCAACAGGCAGATAGGTGGACAGTGAAATATTAACAGACAAGGACAGAGACATAATGACAGAGAGAGAGAGAGAAGAAAAGAGGGTAGGATGAGGATGGACAGAGGGACAGGCAGACAGATGGACAGGCAGGCAGGCAACGGAACAGAGACACCAGCAGAGAGACAGATGGGACAGTGAGATATGGACAGACAGGAACAGAGAGAGAAAGAGGAGGATGGACAGAGAGAGCGAGAGAGAGAGGAGGATGGACAGAGAGACAGGAAGAGAAACACAGGGACAGAGAGACAGGGACAGAGAGTGAGGAGATGGAAAGAGAGACCGGTAGAGGTACAGATAGACAGCAGAAGGACAGACAGAGAGACAGATGGAGAGAGGCAGACGAGACAGAGAAACAGAGAGAAAGAGACATGCAGGCAGAGAAAGACAGAGAGAGACAGACAGAGGGTCTGGCAGCAGTGTTATGTCCCATCTGTCTGTCTCTCTGAGCTGTTTGTTCAGGTGTGACCAATTCACAACCAGCATCTTATAACTGTGACTTCATCATCATCATCATCATCATCACCCCCACCCCCACACTGAACAATAACACTCCATTACTAATATCCCTCCACACACACACACACACACACACACACACACACACACACACACACACACACACACACACACAGAGAATAAAGTAGGTCATGCTCGATCAAACTGATGGTGGACCGAAGTGGTGTAAATCGTCTGAATTACAGCAGCTGCCGCCGCTACAGGAAACGCATCATCACCTCCAGACCAATCGTAGCGCAGCACTTGACTCAGCCGCGGTGTAAATCTATTCCAAGCGGACACGGCTCGTCGCCGGCCTCGATTCCCGCCGCTGATATTGAGGACACGCGGGCTGATAGAAAACACGACTCCTCTTCCAGTAACCCGCTGGCAGCCTGCCACATGACTCAACACTCCACTGCGCAGCCGGGAACACACACATACACACGCGCGCACACACACACACACACACACACACACATGCACGCACGCACAGATCATCCCGAAGCACCTGAATCCATTATGTCCTTCTGTTTATCTATAACCAGAGATCATGTGACTGCAGAGTAATCCATTCTCATAACGACTAATGAAAGTCGCTGTCGTTTGTGCTGATGGGAAAAGGTGTGTGTGTGTGTGTGTTGGGGGGGCCTTTCGTGCAACACACAAGGACACATGAGCGACTGGGAGGAAATTAATTATCCGAGTTGAGGGTAAAAACAACACGTCCAGGGTCTGTGGGTTCCACTGAGGCCTGTGTGAACGAAAAAACAATGGGACCGGGGAGACTTGGGAAGTGTGAGACAGAGTCGCTTTTTCCTACGCTGAGAATTCCATCGTTTCCCCCATCAGCCTTAAACCACCCACACACTCGCCTGTGTGTGTGTGTGTGTGTGTGTGTCTGTGTGTGTCCGGAATGCCGCTGGGTCCAGCTCGGTACTGGATCATTACTGGCTCGGCTTACAGACCGGAGTTGCCCCGCGATCCGTACGCATCCCGGAGTTCCCAGAGTTCAGTTTTGCACGTGACCTAAACCTCGGATTCAATACAAAAGTTTAACCACAATAGAGCATTGTGTTTTTCCTCCCGGGTTGCCAGATCACACCGACAAAATCCCGCTTGGGCAGCAATGAAACCTCAATAAAGGCTGATTTGTGCTTCTACGCAGAGCACAGTGAGCATTTATACGTGTGCACTGGTCTGTGTGTGTGAGAGAATGATTCCGCACCACTGTGCTGAATCTCTTCAACACTCTGTGTGTGTGTGTGAGTGAGTGAGTGAGTGAGTGAGTGAGTGAGTGAGTGAGTGTGAGAGAGTTTGCATGCTACAAACAAAGGAGATTGAAGCTGAGCGTTTCATGTTGGAAACTAACAGATGCTGAACAACAGTTGTTTTTATTGAAATTGACTACGACAGAGAAAATATTTACAGACATCATCCTCTCCTCAATCTGGTGTTAGGATTTCAACTCGATTTAACACTCTGAGAGTGTGTAAGGGCGCAGGTCTTGGAAGAAAACACGTGATAGCCTTCAAAATAACTAGTTGGAAGTCGTACCCCTGATGGTAAAGCAGCTATAATTATAGGTAGGAATAAGATACGATGTAAATGTAATACAAATGTAGATGCAAATACACTACACACTGATACTCAAGCGCATGGCAGTTCGCAAACAAAATGTAACAGTTCAGATTTTTACGGATCATTACGGTTTCGCAGGTGGTTGCACTCATCAGGCTTTTTTTTGTGGATAGACGGTCTGGTGCGCTGCGTGAGCAAGCCCCGCCTACTTTTTTCAGCAGCGTCACAACGGTGGCTAACCGAAGATGTTATCCCTCAGAGATATATGAGATCACAGCATTTACACATCGCGAGCTGGTTCGAGCGGTGAATAACTTTACAGTCGAAGATAGAAGTCCAACTAGCGGCATAAAAAAAAATTGCCTCGCATCTTATCGTAGTACAGCATTACAGTGTGTAAGTAATATTTTAGCTAAATGCTAAAAATGATTTTTAGTTAGCTATCAGAGCTCCTCACCTCCTGCGGGTCGGATCGGAGACCGAGATGTTCGACGACTCGGCTGGACTCTGCGGGACGATCGCATCCCTGCTGGTTTCAGTGCATGATTATGATGATGACGATGATGGTGATGATGTGTACCACAACAGAGCCACTATTACAGTCACAGAAGACTGCGGTCTTGTTTTCTTCATGTCAGCGCTCATCAAGCACAGAGATGAGCAGAAAGAAAACAGATCGGTAACACTAAACATTCCACACAACCCACAGAGCTGGCCAAAACAGAGAAATACGCTTTTCCAGAAGGTTTGATTAAATCCGTGTGCCTGAAAAACGCTGCCAGCACTCGGGGGAGCGTGAACAACGGAGACCAGACCAGCGCAGGAACACCGCCTACTCCGGCCAGTTAATAATGGAGCGTTACAAACGCTGAGTGGTGGTGGTGTTTTTTTTTTTTTTAGGGGGGCAGACGCTATTTATACGCCTCTATCCGGAACGTCGCACATCCCAGAACGCAGATTTACCGCTCACTTCATCTCGTGTTTTACACATCATCTACCCACCTATCTGGCTGTTCTAATTTAAGTCAAACCAGGACATTTCTGGCGAATGGAGGCGTCCAAGCAATTGACGTTTTCAGAAGACTTCCAGCACGGTACAATGATGAGACTCTTGGCTGCAGTGCAATGACACATTTGAACAGTGCGAAATTTTTAAGAAAAGCTGTACGTAGATTGAATGACGAGGTGGCTCGGAGCTCACTGTCAATATTCATCCAGTGGAACATCTAATGCTTTAAAAATTGAGTAGAAACTGTACACACACTCGTTCACCAACACCACTTGCACGTTACAGGAACTCGCTGGGAGTCATTCCCACATCCCCTGCAGGACTGTTACACATGCAAAGGAGTCGCTGGGAGGCCGGCGTTTCAGATGTGAAGCAGGCAGTTTGATAAAGAACTTTCTACCTTGATGGTCTCCAAACACTAGTGAAACATTGCATTAGTGTAGCAAGGGATTATATATATTTTTAAAAATGTAAATAAAAAAAAAAAGTTCTAACTAGTACAAGGTAGTACTATCAAAAGTCCCTGCTTGACTCAAACGCTCTTGGTAAAGGTTCGAGTGCCGCTGTCGCGTACAGGATTAATGGCTTAATGACGTCCGTTTTGTGACATTAACCTACTAAAGCAGTAATATTCATAAATATCCGTACAGGTCTCAGATTTAAATACTGATAAATCACAAATAAGTAATAGAGAAATCAGTAACGCTTATTTACGACTGATTTTTTTATATAAAAAAATTATTTAAAAAAAATCAAGTGACTATAAAGTAATAAAAATTCACACACGATAATGTTTATTTGCTTGTAGCTACGTAATGGTGAAGTGTAAATTCCTCTGTCTTTACAGCTTCATCTCCGACACTGGAGACTCCTTCCATTAAACACACTTCCCTACAGTTAATGTCACCACATCAATAAATAAATAAGTGTTGACGGTTTTTTTCGGATGGAACCGTCTGCTGTAGTCCCCGTGGAGGAGCTGTAACCATAGCAACAAGAATGTAAAAAATGAATAGTCGGTACCGTGTGAAACGTTTTTTTTTGTTTTGTTTTTTCTTTTTGTTTTTTTCTGTGCCATCTGGTTAACCACCAGGAATTTAACTGGGCTACAATCGGGGTAGAAGTCGTCATGCGGCGTAACCACAAATTACACGTTGTATTAGCTAGAGTAAATAAAATTGTAGCGTAAGATTTTTATTTTTTTTTCCTCTACACAACAGCATTGGATTCTGGTGATGTTGATCTCTCCTGATCTAAGAGAACATGTCCCTAAAAAACCTGCTTTAGTAAAGAGATCGTATTTTTCTTTCCTCTTAATCTCAGTGTAAACTTAAGCGGGGCAACAAGACGCCACAGTCTTTATTTGTTCCCCAGGCTGTCTTATGTGACACGGAGAACAGGACAAAGCCAGAAGTGCACAGCGTGTACGGTCTTCTAATTCGCACACAGGCCTCGTCGACAGATGATTACAGTAAACAGCTTAAGTCATGCTGATGATTAAAGTCTCATGCCATCGTTAAGAGTAGCGCGATACGAGATCGTGGACGGTACTGAAAAAAAAATAAAATAAATAAGACAAGACCCCCATTTCCGGATTTTTTTATTCCTGTATGGAACTATATAATACAAGTTCATAAATCTAGTGAGAAAACAAGGTTATAACACTAACTTTTCACTTAGGTTTTTACTGTTCCTTAAAAGAACACTTCAAAGTCCATCTTCTCAGCTCACAGCTCAGTCACAGCACTACGTCATCAGTACGAGATTAAGTACGCATGCCAGTAAACCCGTAGGTCAATTAGTATGTAAGCATGGCAGTGATTATGACCTCAACCCAACTCAGCTGCTTTTCCCTTCCTGAAGACAAATCTACAGCAGAAACCTCAGTCAGTACACCAGTCACAACATCAGTACATCAGTCAGTATGTCAGTCCTTACATTGAGTACATAAGTATATCAGCAGTCAGTACATCTGTCCTTATATCAGAACATCATCAGTTTGCTGGTCAGTACATGCCAGGCGGCATATAAGATACATCAATCAGTACGTCAGTCAGTACGCAAGTACATCAGTTAGTACATCAGCCAGTACGTCAGTACATCAGGTAGTATGCAAGTACATCAGTACGTCAGTCAGTACGTCAGGTAGTACTCGAGCACGTCAGCCAGCACACAAGTATGTCAGTCAGTACGTCAGCCAGCACACAAGCACGTCACTCAGTACGTCAGCCAGCACACAAGCACGTCACTCAGTACGTCAGCCAGCACACAAGCACGTCACTCAGTACGCCAGTCAGTACGCCAGTCAGTACGTCAGCCAGCACACAAGCACGCCAGTCAGTACGCCAGTCAGTACGTCAGCCAGCACACAAGCACGTCAGTCAGTACGCCAGTCAGTACGCCAGTCAGTACGCCAGCCAGCACACAAGCACGTCACTCAGTACGTCAGCCAGCACACAAGCACGTCAGTCAGTACGCCAGTCAGTACGCCAGTCAGTACGTCAGCCAGCACACAAGCACGTCAGTCAGTACGCCAGTCAGTACGTCAGCCAGCACACAAGCACGTCAGTCAGTACGCCAGTCAGTACGCCAGTCAGTACGTCAGCCAGCACACAAGCACGTCAGTCAGTACGCCAGTCAGTACGTCAGCCAGCACACAAGCACGTCAGTCAGTACGTCAGCCAGCACGTCAGTCAGTACGTCAGCAAGCACGTCAGCAAGCACGTCAGCAAGCACGTCAGCCAGTACATCAGGTAGGACGCAAGTACATCAGGTAGGACGCAAGTACATCAGGTAGGACGCAAGTACGCCAGTCAGTCAGTACGCCAGTCAGTCAGTACGCCAGTTAGTCAGTCAGTACGCCAGTCAGTACATTGGGTAGTGCAATCAATTCATCAAATTCAAAACAAAAAAATCCATTTCCACAAACACCGACAACAGGGAAGTATGCAGACTTACTGCCGTGGTTGAAATGAAAGATAGAGTGTGAAGCGCTTTGCACTCTATAGTCCACTTCTCACTCTATAATCTTTCATTTAGGGTTCGGGATAAAGCTCTGATAAGCGGCCAGAGCCGTAAACTCAAACGGCGTGGTTGAAATGGAAGAGGGTGAGGAACTCTGGTCTAGCCGCTGAAGAGCTGGCAGGGTGCACGATGCCATGAACATTTCCCAGTTCACTTCAGTGGGGTGGGGGGAAGGAGGAAAGGAGAACGAGAAAAACAGAAGAACGACAGCAAAGTCTGCAACCATTTACACACCAGCGCTCGATCGGAACGAAAAATTAATGATGGAACGTTGTGTCGATGTCTCAGCAGGGCTAGAAGTAAAAGTGGAAACAAAAACCCGAGGAATAGGAGCGATGATTATGTGCGCGCTAATAAACACTAATAAGAGTTTACATAGAAAAATACAGAACATGCCAACTGTCTATTTCCACTATCCGGATTTTTTTTTATTTTTGGTTTCTAACAGCTTTACAATGACATCAGCTTTTCTTTCACCTTTATCCCCACCATTGCCATGACCACTCAGGTCACGATGAGCTGCCCAACCTTATTGCACCACACACACACCGTATACACATATACACACAAACTAATTTAGCTCTGTAGTTTCCAATGACTGTTGCGTCATTCGCAGGCACACACACACACACACACACACACACACACACACACACACACACACACACAGTGTATAATTTTCAATGCCAGTCTGGCATGTCATTTTGGTCTTTTTGAGTGTTTTTTATTTTTTATTTTTTTTATTCCCATTCTGACAGGCCTCCAGTTTCCTGGAAGTGTCAGCAATGCAGCAGCTGGAGGGGCCTGCGAGAGGATGGGCTGAAAAAATTTCACGGCAATGTACGCACCTCCCACACCCACCAGCCTCCAGAGCGCCGAAAGTAAATTAAACTCCAGCTGTGAGTCTGAGCCATGAATTTTGTTCCAGACATAACGTGACACCATTAAAATATAAATAAATTATTTAAAGAAAAAAGGAAATGAAAGTCAATAACGCTGAATAAACTTCTCAGACGTGTTCATAGTGTGAGATCTCAACATTCCCTGCTATTAGAGTTCTCCCTGATGTGACCTCATATAGTAATCATGTTTTGTATCATGTTGCCCGGCTCTGCTGTTCTCTGGAGGGGGCGTGGCTCCGCGGGAACTCATTTACACCGACACAGAAACGGTTTGTTCGGAGGAGGAGAAGTGAAGAAATAGTAAAATACGGGACCTTTAAATGTATCAGACCTGATTAGGCTTGTGCGACATTATTTTAGTAATAACTATATGATTTCCAAACAACTGTATTCCACTTCAACAGGGTAGAACTTTTTTTTTTTTTGAATAAATATTGTATAATAAAAAAATGATTAGATTTAAAATGAATACTGACTTGTCCCGTTTTCTATGCTGGAGCGCTACAGATCGCTCTCTGCATGTAGATGTTTTCTGAAAGCTGTAAGACTCTGTTAAACCCACATATTTACACACACACACACACACACACCAGACAGACTCCCGACAGCTTTCGGCAGCCGTGTGGTTCGACTGACCTTCATCAAAATCAACCCGAACGCATAAAAATAACACAAAATTACAGCGCCCCAGCGTCAGCCAGCAGGTGATTACTCTAATCGCTTCCTCTGACCTTTGAGACTAATTAAACATTTTGTCTGGGTCACACCAACGCAGGAGCAAAAAGAGGAACTCTAAACACACACTCACACACACACACACAGCTTTCTAATAAAAGACTAGACCTGACACTCATACACTCACCACAGCAGAGACTCTCAACTCCCACACACACACACACACACCTCCATTTAAATCCCCTGCGACGCGTGACATTAAAGCGGACAGTCTCCTTGCTGTGTGTCGTTTTTATCGTTAAGCAGCTCATTAACGATGATTAATCTGCGGCGAGCTAAGCGTGTGCACCGAATCAGGATCGCCTGTGTGACCTTCCTCGTCTTATCATCATCAACTAGACACGAGCTGAAGGTCACATGACTTGTTGCTGTGTTTTAATCGTCACACTTGTTGAGCAGCGCTTTGAAGGAGGTCGCGTCGATACGCTACGAGTATCGCGATATTGCGTTTTGTGTTGATTCTAAGACACACATCTGGACGTTCATGCTCGGGCTGAGACAGTGACGGGGAAACGCTCCCACCGTTAGCGGAGACTGAAAGAGCGTCGGGCAGATACCGTCTCCGCGACGATCACGCGCACAGAGCCAGCATGGCTCTCATACACTGCTCTGCAGGCAGCTATTCATCATCTTAATCGACACACACCATTCAGCATACAGCCACTCACTCATTAACTCAGAGACAGAGACAGAAAGAGAGAGAGATCAGACAGTCACACTTCACTGTGCGCAAGAATGAAAGAGACAAAAAAGGAAAAGGAAAAAAAAAAACAGAAACAGTAGGAGAGAAAATGACATACTGACAAAGAGACAAACGGTGACAGAAACTGGGATGGACACAAACAACAGTCAAACAGTCAGATAATAACAGACACAGAGACAGATAAACAAACAGGTCAATGACACACGGTCAATGACACAGAAGGAAAGACAGACAGACAAAGAAACCGAAAGATCAAACAGAAATACAGAGAGAGCGAAAGAAACAGACAGACAAAAATAAACAAACACAATTAAACAGAATTAAAAACACAGACAGAAAAATTAAAGAAACAGACAGAGACAGAACGAACAAAACCAAAAGAAAAACTGTTTGACTGAAACAAAAAAGCAGAAACAGACAGACGGAAAGCTAACATCATTAAACACACCATTTTGGTGTTAATCCGCTCTCAGTGTCTCTGTTCACACCTTGTTTTTTTGTAAACTCTCGGATTAGATGAACAACGTGACTGAAGTTCACACTGAGATAAACAATAACAATGATAATAACAACTTTGAGGTAAATCTTTGTGTTCAGGTGTTGGTTGCCGAGGAGCGCGGCAGATATTCCAGGTGCTCAGAGGCGTCTCTGTGAAGACCTTCACCTTCTGCCTCGAGATTTTTTTATTTATTTTTTTGCCCATGTCTGCAGAAAACAGCTAATAAAATATGGCCGAGTCAGCTAACCGCACTGGAGACGGTGCAGGCTGAGACCGATCCACGCTAGCGCTCGCGTGAGGATTGTCCCGAGCCGCTCATAAATCTATAAGCACGGAGCACTCGAAACTGTACAGGTGACTTTAATCTCTCCTCTTGTAGCATGATGATCCGAGGCGAGGCTAAAAAACATTCGCGTGCAACATTTTAAAAACGTTCCGCGATTAAACCTTAGCCTTTGTCAAATGTTCAAACAACCACTTGCATGAAATAAGCTGACTTTATCCATTTTAAAAAGACCGGATCTGGCAACCTGACACAGAAACACATCCCTCCGTGCGGGGAAAAAAACCTTGAAGGTAACACGGAGAACCTCCGCACTGACTCACCTCTCGTGGACTTTTCTCCGCTCACATTCCAGCGCGTTTAATTATGGTAAAATCTAAGAAATATCCTTTCTGGAAATCGTTATAAATTAAGAACAACGAGAACTCTTCCTAACGCATGGGGCTGGAAAAACGGCGCGCAACATCCGGGATCAGAAATCCGTCAGATCCTGATTTGACGAGCCATGACAGGTTACACGCCTTTGATTTGACGTCGGCTCCGACGCGTTTGTTCTTTTAGCTTGCTTTTGTTGAGCGGAAATACAAACATGCGTCCTAGCAACGCGCAGACGTACACTAAGGCTACGAGCTTCATTGTTTGGTCTAATTTTAACACGACTCTGTGCTCTTCGCTCGTCACTCTCTTGCTGTATATGTATGAAAGTGTGAACGCGGGCCGGGTGACGTTTCGACACGTCTGAGTAGTAGGTTTAACCTTAACCCTAGGGTGTTTGGGGAAAAAGGGAAAAAAAAAAAAAGTTAGGATAATTAATCTGTGGTTACGACACCCTGTGCAGATTAGATGTGCATCTTTATAACTTGAACGTGATCCTAAATTTGACTTAATTTCCTACATTACCCACAATGCTGCTCTGGCACCAGAGTCAAAGATTTACCTCCTACACGTCTGTAAAGCACTGCCCTAACACTCTACCACCGAGTACACAAAAAAAAAACATCAATTCAGTATCGCATTTTTTTCTGTTTCCATATCGCCAACTTAAAACTCTATATATATCTTTTTTTTTTTATTAATCTTTAGGTTATATATGGTTACATTTGAGACAGTAAGATGTTGCATTCCTCTATAATCTTACAGGTGAAGCTTTAAACTGGGTTTTTATTAAATACAAATTTAGTTTTAAAGGAAAGTTCTTACGGTGACATTTCGTAGGGCAAAACTAATTTCCCCCACAGATAATAATCCAAATGCAGTATACCAGTATTACTAACTTCCAACACTATAATCATATTTTTGTATAAAAAGACAACCACAACTTTTAGTGGGGGTAAAAGCGGCCATGACAACGAAGTAAAATATGAAATAAATAAAAATTACACCTCGCCTAACCTAATTTTTTAATTCCTCTTGAAACTTGCTGCTATAAATACCAAACTGAAAGTGGCTCCCTTTTCTTCTTGCACAGAACGTAAAAAAATGTTAACTTGCTTCACTTTGACACAAACAAAGTTTGAACAGCTCCCAGATGTACAATGTAGGTGCGAGTCAGAAATTTTTAGCAAATTTTCAGTTCTTAAAGAGAAAATTTAAGCATGCTGAGGTACCACTGTACTTATGGAATCGCAACACGGATTGAATCGGAGGTATCGTGATATCATATCAGGTCGTCTATACGTTTTTTTTTGTTTTTTTTTTGCTATTTGTTCCATCCACGTGCCTTCTGGGACATCCAGCGACGGGAACTCCCCACCCTGGAGGGACATATCTGTCGTCTGTCATTCACACACTACGGACAATTTGGACGCTGCAAGTCTTTGGACTGTGGAAAGGAACCGGAATATCGAGAGGAAAGCCAACAAGCACGGTGAGAACATGCAAACTCCATGCACACAGCTGAGAAAACGGTACACAGGACAGATTTTACACCCGACTCGGCTGATGGGAGTGGGAATTTTGGAAGTGAATTCTGGAGTGTCCAGGAAAAACAAGATAGATGAAGAGGAGGAGGAGAACAAGTAGTGGGAGGACGACTGCCAGCGATGCCAAGAACACAATAACGCAATACTAACACATACTGGTAGTGTACAGTGTGTACTGGGATGGAGCTCTGACTCCCAAAATGCTTTGAGGAAGAATGAAAAATATATAAACACACACACACACACACACTGTAATACAGGATGCCTTGTGTTTGTGTTATGAACTTAATATAAACTTCATATGAACACTGTGTGTGTGTGTGTGTGTGTGTGTGGTGTAAAACCATTTTAATGGCAAATAAAAAAAAAATACAATTGGGAAAAAGCAGAAACATGTCTCAAATCACTGATCCGTTTAACCGTTAAAACAAACGGTCAAAATAAGACGTTAGAGTTGCTTTTTTAAACATATTTAAATTAACGGTAATAACGGCCCAGACCGCCTGTCTAATCTGCACACGGCCCTATAGCCGTTTAAACTGTCGTGCTATTAGCATATCTTTCAGTTAAATTATTTATATTTGATTTTTTTCAGCCCTATTCGTGCCGAGTTGTTTGCTAACGTTGCTAGCTCACTCCATGACGCTAGCCCTATGCTAAGCTAACGCTCTAATCGCTAAGCTAAGCTAATAGCCGTTTTCTCGAGCTTCATGGCATTAAACAGTTAGCTACAGGTACATCCCGAGGAGAGGAAAAAGAGGTGGAAAGGGTGGAAGGTTCGGGAGAAGAAGAAGAAGAAAAAGAAGACGGCATTAGCATTAGAGCTAGCACAGAGAGAGAGTGAGAGAGAGAGTCCGTTAAGCTAACGTTATGCTAGCTCAAGAGAACTTGTTCAGAAAGGAGATAAAAAATAATGACATTAATGAATTAATAAAGCATAATTTATCATTCTTACCGTGTTTTGGTGTTTAAATGTGTAAATCCAATGTTTCTGGTTGTTTTATTTATTTAGTTTTTTTTTATCAGAAATTAATCCACATGTAGCGAGAAAGGCGTCCTGTTAACGTTAAGCCCCAGCTTTCCCCCGGTCCTCAGAGAGTGTCTATGTATGTATGCGTGTGTGTGTGTGTGTATGTTTGGGTGAATAAGTGATCCTCCTTTCTCCTCTTGTCTTTTTTTATCCACCGTTCCGTCCACTCGCTACGACCCCATCGTGTCCGCTACTCGCTTACAAATCCAAGCAGAAATCCACAAGACGTCCAAAAATATCTGCCCCTGCTTTCCTACCCCCTGCTCCTGCTTTCTGCTTCTTCGTTTTTTCTTTTCGTTTTTTTTTCTCTCCTGCACTGACTCCCGCTGAACGTCAACTCTGTTTCTGTGCCGGCTTAAAGGGACCGGCACAGTTTTTTACCCCGCACAGCACGAGCCACGTCTTAATCGCGTACGCATTTCTTGACATAGAGCACTAGGTAGGGTGCGACTCTAATTATTATCTCATGCCATATAGAGGGCACCCGGGGATATATAAAACGCGACCGGTTTTTTCGCTTCTCTCTGGATGTGACAAATCACAAATCACGCCCATTGACTTTTCTTTTTATTGTAAAACTGTTTATTACGTTTATTCACGTTCATTTCATTGCAAACTATTTTTTGCTTTTGCAAATTGTTGTTTTTATTTTTTTTGGGTTAGATAATAAATAGAGTTGATGTGTTTATTATTTTTCTATTATTAGCATGACTGGAATTAATAACGTCACGGAAATAATAAATAATAATGTGTACCATAGCATAATTCTACAATAAATATTAATAAAATTAATAATGATAAAATAAGGGTAATGATTAGTTTTATGCTTCTGAGGTCAACAGAGAATAGCCCTTTTCAGACTGAATTAGTTTTAAATGAACCAGTGTGGTGCGGAGTGGTGGTGTGTTTTATGGTGTAGTGTAGTTTAGTGTAGTGTAGTGTGGTGCGGTGTAGTTTGGCATGGTGGTGTGTATTATGGTGTAGTGTAGTGTGGTGTGGTGGTGTGTATTATAGTGTAGTATAGTGTGGTGCGGTGTAGTCCGGCGTGGTGGTGTGTATTATAGTGTAGTGTAGTGTGGTGCGGTGTAGTCCGGCGTGGTGGTGTGTATTATAGTGTAGTGTAGTGTGGTGCGGTGTGGTGGTGTGTATTATAGTGTAGTATAGTGTGGTGCGGTGTAGTCCGGCGTGGTGGTGTGTATTATAGTGTAGTGTAGTGTGGTGCGGTGTGGTGGTGTGTATTATAGTGTAGTGTAGTGTGGTGCGGTGTAGTTCGGCGTGGTGGTGTGTATTATAGTGTAATGTGGTGCGGTGTGGTGGTGTTTATTGTAGTGTAGTGTAGTGTGGTGCGGTGTAGTCCGGCGTGTTGGTGTGTATTATAGTGTAGTGTAGTGTGGTGCGGTGTGGTGGTGTGTATTATAGTGTAGTATAGTGTGGTGCGGTGTAGTCCGTCATGGTGGTGTGTATTATAGTGTAGTGTAGTGTGGTGCGGTGTGGTGGTGTGTATTATAGTGTAGTATAGTGTGGTGCAGTGTAGTCCGTCATGGTGGTGTGTATTATAGTGTAGTGTGGTGTGGTGCAGTGTAGTCCGGCGTGGTGGTGTGTATTATAGTGTGGTGTAGTGTGGTGCGGTGTAGTCCGGCGTGGTGGTGTGTATTATAGTGTAGTGTAGTGTGCTGCGGTGTAGTCCGGCGTGGTGGTGTGTATTATAGTGTGGTGTAGTGTGGTGCGGTGTAGTCCGGCGTGGTGGTGTGTATTACAGTGTAGTGTAGTGTGGTGCAATGTAGTCCGGCGTGGTGGTGTGTATTATAGTGTGGTGTAGTGTGGTGCGGTGTAGTCCGGCGTGGTGGTGTGTATTACAGTGTAGTGTAGTGTGGTGCGGTGTGGTGGTGTGTATTATAGTGTAGTATAGTGTGGTGCGGTGTAGTCCGGCGTGGTGGTGTGTATTATAGTGTAGTGTGGTGTGGTGCAGTGTAGTCCGGCGTGGTGGTGTGTATTATAGTGTGGTGTAGTGTGGTGCGGTGTGGTGGTGTGTATTATAGTGTAGTGTAGTGTGGTGCGGTGTGGTGGTGTGTATTATAGTGTAGTGTAGTGTGGTGCGGTGTAGTTCGGTGTGGTGGTGTGTATTATAGTGTAATGTGGTGCGGTGTGGTGGTGTTTATTGTAGTGTAGTGTAGTGTGGTGCGGTGTAGTCCGGCGTGTTGGTGTGTATTATAGTGTAGTGTAGTGTGGTGCGGTGTGGTGGTGTGTATTATAGTGTAGTATAGTGTGGTGCGGTGTAGTCCGGCGTGGTGGTGTGTATTATAGTGTAGTGTGGTGTGGTGCAGTGTAGTCCGGCGTGGTGGTGTGTATTATAGTGTGGTGTAGTGTGGTGCGGTGTAGTCCGGCGTGGTGGTGTGTATTACAGTGTAGTGTAGTGTGGTGCGGTGTGGTGGTGTGTATTATAGTGTAGTATAGTGTGGTGCGGTGTAGTCCGGCGTGGTGGTGTGTATTATAGTGTAGTGTAGTGTGGTGCGGTGTAGTTCGGCGTGGTGGTGTGTATTATAGTGTAGTATAGTGTGGTGCGGTGTAGTCCGTCATGGTGGTGTGTATTATAGTGTAGTGTGGTGTGGTGCAGTGTAGTCCGGCGTGGTGGTGTGTATTATAGTGTGGTGTAGTGTGGTGCGGTGTAGTCCGGCGTGGTGGTGTGTATTACAGTGTAGTGTAGTGTGGTGCGGTGTAGTCCGGCGTGGTGGTTTGTATTATAGTGTAGTGTAGTGTGGTGCGGTGTGGTGGTGTGTATTATAGTGTAGTGTGGTGCGGTGTGGTGGTGTGTATTATAGTGTAGTATAGTGTGGTGCGGTGTAGTCCGTCATGGTGGTGTGTATTATAGTGTAGTGTAGTGTGCTGCAGTGTAGTCCGGCGTGGTGGTGTGTATTATAGTGTGGTGTAGTGTGGTGCGGTGTAGTCCGGCGTGGTGGTGTGTATTACAGTGTAGTGTAGTGTGGTGCAATGTAGTCCGGCGTGGTGGTGTGTATTATAGTGTGGTGTAGTGTGGTGCGGTGTGGTGGTGTGTATTATAGTGTAGTATAGTGTGGTGCAGTGTAGTTCGTCATGGTGGTGTGTATTATAGTGTAGTGTGGTGTGGTGCAGTGTAGTCCGGCGTGGTGGTGTGTATTATAGTGTGGTGTAGTGTGGTGCGGTGTAGTCCGGCGTGGTGGTGTGTATTACAGTGTAGTGTAGTGTGGTGCGGTGTAGTCCGGCGTGGTGGTTTGTATTATAGTGTAGTGTAGTGTGGTGCGGTGTGGTGGTGTGTATTATAGTGTAGTGTGGTGCGGTGTGGTGGTGTGTATTATAGTGTAGTATAGTGTGGTGCGGTGTAGTCCGTCATGGTGGTGTGTATTATAGTGTAGTGTAGTGTGCTGCGGTGTAGTCCGGCGTGGTGGTGTGTATTATAGTGTGGTGTAGTGTGGTGCGGTGTAGTCCGGCGTGGTGGTGTGTATTACAGTGTAGTGTAGTGTGGTGCAATGTAGTCCGGCGTGGCGGTGTGTATTATAGTGTAGTGTAGTGTGGTGCAATGTAGTCCGGCGTGGTGGTGTGTATTATAGTGTAGTGTAATGTAGTGCGGTGTGGTGGTGTGTATTGTAGTGTAATGTGGTGTGGTGTAGTCCGGCGTGGTGGTGTGTATTATAGTGTAGTAAAGTGTGGTGCGGTGTAGTCCGGCATGGTGGTGTGTATTATAGTGTAGTATAGTGTGGTGCGGTGTAGTCCGTCATGGTGGTGTGTATTATAGTGTAGTGTGGTGTGGTGCAGTGTAGTCCGGCGTGGTGGTGTGTATTATAGTGTGGTGTAGTGTGGTGCGGTGTAGTCCGGCGTGGTGGTGTGTATTACAGTGTAGTGTAGTGTGGTGCGGTGTAGTCCGGCGTGGTGGTTTGTATTATAGTGTAGTGTGGTGCGGTGTGGTGGTGTGTATTATAGTGTAGTGTGGTGCGGTGTGGTGGTGTGTATTATAGTGTAGTATAGTGTGGTGCGGTGTAGTCCGTCATGGTGGTGTGTATTATAGTGTAGTGTAGCGTGCTGCAGTGTAGTCCGGCGTGGTGGTGTGTATTATAGTGTGGTGTAGTGTGGTGCGGTGTAGTCCGGCGTGGTGGTATGTATTACAGTGTAGTGTAGTGTGGTGCAATGTAGTCCGGCGTGGTGGTGTGTATTATAGTGTGGTGTAGTGTGGTGCGGTGTGGTGGTGTGTATTATAGTGTAGTATAGTGTGGTGCGGTGTAGTTCGTCATGGTGGTGTGTATTATAGTGTAGTGTGGTGTGGTGCAGTGTAGTCCGGCGTGGTGGTGTGTATTATAGTGTTGTGTAGTGTGGTGCGGTGTAGTCCGGCGTGGTGGTGTGTATTACAGTGTAGTGTAGTGTGGTGCGGTGTAGTCCGGCGTGGTGGTTTGTATTATAGTGTAGTGTAGTGTGGTGCGGTGTGGTGGTGTGTATTATAGTGTAGTGTGGTGCGGTGTGGTGGTGTGTATTATAGTGTAGTATAGTGTGGTGCGGTGTAGTCCGTCATGGTGGTGTGTATTATAGTGTAGTGTAGTGTGCTGCGGTGTAGTCCGGCGTGGTGGTGTGTATTATAGTGTGGTGTAGTGTGGTGCGGTGTAGTCCGGCGTGGCGGTGTGTATTATAGTGTAGTGTAGTGTGGTGCAATGTAGTCCGGCGTGGTGGTGTGTATTATAGTGTAGTGTAATGTAGTGCGGTGTGGTGGTGTGTATTGTAGTGTAATGTGGTGTGGTGTAGTCCGGCGTGGTGGTGTGTATTATAGTGTAGTAAAGTGTGGTGCGGTGTAGTCCGGCATGGTGGTGTGTATTATAGTGTAGTAAAGTGTGGTGCAGTGTAGTCCGGCATGGTGGTGTGTATTATAGTGTGGTGTAGTGTGGTGCGGTGTAGTCCGGCGTGGTGGTGTGTATTACAGTGTAGTGTAGTGTGGTGCGGTGTAGTCCGGCGTGGTGGTTTGTATTATAGTGTAGTGTAGTGTGGTGCGGTGTGGTGGTGTGTATTATAGTGTAGTGTGGTGCGGTGTGGTGGTGTGTATTATAGTGTAGTATAGTGTGGTGCGGTGTAGTCCGTCATGGTGGTGTGTATTATAGTGTAGTGTAGTGTGCTGCAGTGTAGTCCGGCGTGGTGGTGTGTATTATAGTGTGGTGTAGTGTGGTGCGGTGTAGTCCGGCGTGGTGGTGTGTATTACAGTGTAGTGTAGTGTGGTGCAATGTAGTCCGGCGTGGTGGTGTGTGTTATAGTGTGGTGTAGTGTGGTGCGGTGTGGTGGTGTGTATTATAGTGTAGTATAGTGTGGTGCAGTGTAGTTCGTCATGGTGGTGTGTATTATAGTGTAGTGTGGTGTGGTGCAGTGTAGTCCGGCGTGGTGGTGTGTATTATAGTGTGGTGTAGTGTGGTGCGGTGTAGTCCGGCGTGGTGGTGTGTATTACAGTGTAGTGTAGTGTGGTGCGGTGTAGTCCGGCGTGGTGGTTTGTATTATAGTGTAGTGTAGTGTGGTGCGGTGTGGTGGTGTGTATTATAGTGTAGTGTGGTGCGGTGTGGTGGTGTGTATTATAGTGTAGTATAGTGTGGTGCGGTGTAGTCCGTCATGGTGGTGTGTATTATAGTGTAGTGTAGTGTGCTGCGGTGTAGTCCGGCGTGGTGGTGTGTATTATAGTGTGGTGTAGTGTGGTGCGGTGTAGTCCGGCGTGGTGGTGTGTATTACAGTGTAGTGTAGTGTGGTGCAATGTAGTCCGGCGTGGCGGTGTGTATTATAGTGTAGTGTAGTGTGGTGCAATGTAGTCCGGCGTGGTGGTGTGTATTATAGTGTAGTGTAATGTAGTGCGGTGTGGTGGTGTGTATTGTAGTGTAATGTGGTGTGGTGTAGTCCGGCGTGGTGGTGTGTATTATAGTGTAGTAAAGTGTGGTGCGGTGTAGTCCGGCATGGTGGTGTGTATTATAGTGTAGTATAGTGTGGTGCGGTGTAGTCCGTCATGGTGGTGTGTATTATAGTGTAGTGTGGTGTGGTGCAGTGTAGTCCGGCGTGGTGGTGTGTATTATAGTGTGGTGTAGTGTGGTGCGGTGTAGTCCGGCGTGGTGGTGTGTATTACAGTGTAGTGTAGTGTGGTGCGGTGTAGTCCGGCGTGGTGGTTTGTATTATAGTGTAGTGTGGTGCGGTGTGGTGGTGTGTATTATAGTGTAGTGTGGTGCGGTGTGGTGGTGTGTATTATAGTGTAGTATAGTGTGGTGCGGTGTAGTCTGTCATGGTGGTGTGTATTATAGTGTAGTGTAGCGTGCTGCAGTGTAGTCCGGCGTGGTGGTGTGTATTATAGTGTGGTGTAGTGTGGTGCGGTGTAGTCCGGCGTGGTGGTATGTATTACAGTGTAGTGTAGTGTGGTGCAATGTAGTCCGGCGTGGTGGTGTGTATTATAGTGTGGTGTAGTGTGGTGCGGTGTGGTGGTGTGTATTATAGTGTAGTATAGTGTGGTGCGGTGTAGTTCGTCATGGTGGTGTGTATTATAGTGTAGTGTGGTGTGGTGCAGTGTAGTCCGGCGTGGTGGTGTGTATTATAGTGTTGTGTAGTGTGGTGCGGTGTAGTCCGGCGTGGTGGTGTGTATTACAGTGTAGTGTAGTGTGGTGCGGTGTAGTCCGGCGTGGTGGTTTGTATTATAGTGTAGTGTAGTGTGGTGCGGTGTGGTGGTGTGTATTATAGTGTAGTGTGGTGCGGTGTGGTGGTGTGTATTATAGTGTAGTATAGTGTGGTGCGGTGTAGTCCGTCATGGTGGTGTGTATTATAGTGTAGTGTAGTGTGCTGCGGTGTAGTCCGGCGTGGTGGTGTGTATTATAGTGTGGTGTAGTGTGGTGCGGTGTAGTCCGGCGTGGCGGTGTGTATTATAGTGTAGTGTAGTGTGGTGCAATGTAGTCCGGCGTGGTGGTGTGTATTATAGTGTAGTGTAATGTAGTGCGGTGTGGTGGTGTGTATTGTAGTGTAATGTGGTACGGTGTAGTCCGTCGTGGTGGTGTGTATTATAGTGTAGTGTGGTACGGTGTAGTCCGGAGTGGTGGTGTGTATTATAGTGTAGTGTGGTACGGTGTAGTCCGGAGTGGTGGTGTGTATTATAGTGTAGTGTAGTGTAGTGTGGTGCGGTGTAATGCGGCGTGGTGGTGTGTATTATAGTGTAGTGTGGTACGGTGTAGTCCGTCGTGGTGGTGTGTATTATAGTGTAGTGTAATGTGGTGCGGTGTAGTCCGTCGTGGTGGTGTGTATTATAGTGTAGTAAAGTGTGGTGTAGTTTGATGTGGTGGTGGTTACTGAAGTCTAGTCTAGTGTAATGTGGTGTACTGTAGTTTGGTGTAGTTTACTATATTGCAGTCTGATGCAGGACAGTTTAATGTAGTTAGGTGTAGTCTGGTGTAGGTTAACAGTCTGGTATGGTTAAGTATGATCTGGTATAGTCTAGCATAGTGCGGTGCGGTGGAGTGACATGAATATTTATATATATTTTTTGTTTTTCCATAATTGTAATAAGCAACACCAAATAGTAACTTTAGTGTAAAAAACACAATGATAAAAAGAGTAACACACAATAACAATTACACAGTTTAACATAAATGATAAAAAGAGTGACACACAATCATATGCATAGTAATAACAAAAAACATTGTAACAAATAAAATATATATTATAAATAATAAATATTAATCGATAATAATCAAAATAACAGAGTAATATAATAATTAGCATAACAGCTTAAACAAACAAAAAATAATTATGACAAACTAATGCATTGAGAAAAACACATAATATTAATATCATCTATTTAGTACAATACATTTAACCCCTAATATCACAAGACAATTTTACCTACACATCTTTCTAAATATTTTTACTGTAGATAATAAACATAAAGTAAATAAATAATTTATAGTATTAATCAAATAATATTATTGAAGTTGATTATTATAATAATTATCCAAACAGTTATAGTGATGGTAAAACACTGCAGTATGTGGAGCTCCATATTAAAGCATGATTTACAAAGATTCATCTCACAATTACAGTTCTTTTGTACTATCGCGGACACACACACACACACTGAAACTCTCCCGCGCTGGACTCTCCAGGCCGTCCACATCTGGCCTGTTTGAAGCCTGCAGAGACATAAGCTGTGGCTACACAGGACTAACGTTGAAGGATAGCATGATCGAGATCCCAGCAGGGCTCAGTGTGTGTCCACTGACTGACCTGTGCTCTCTCTCTAATGGTCTGAAACCGTGCTCACACACCCTCCGCTCGGCCGCTATTGAAGTGCTCTGATTAATCATTCATAAGTGTCTCTTCTGCAGTCTCGGTCCGGACGCTGGAGGTCAAAGGAGCTCGTCCATTTTCCTCGATCAAGAGAACTGTTGAAATTGTGCAGCTGCTGTTGAGCGAGGAGTTTCCTAGATAGGAGATAAAGAGACAACACCTTACATGTTTCTGTATACATGATAATATCGAGTTTGCGTCATTATAATTTTTTTAATAATGTTATAATACAATAACATTGTCTAGCTATTAATTTAATAATATCATAATGGACAATAATGTTGTTTAACTGTTTATTTTGGACTGGAACTTAATTATAATAGAGGAACATTATAATAACCATAAAAGTGTAACAGCATGATAATAAAAAACACATTTTCAATAAATGATACACAACGACAATGACAACATAACTTTCAAATAATAATTATAATAATAATAATAACATACAACAATAATAAAATAACACACAATAACAGAGTACCATGTAATAATAAGAATAGCTTCTTGAGACTTAAGTTCATACTTGAGTAACCTGTATCTCTTTCTGTCCAGTCTCCTTCCTCCTTTTGGAGGTTACAGACGTTTCTGTGGTTTTGCTGTCTCATTTGCATGTACCAGGGATCCTTCGCCAAACCTTTCATCATTTGCATAATTTTTCATCATTGCATGAGAAACCCTTTCGAATCTTTTGCTTATTCTTTTTTTAAAATGTAGTTTATATAATAAATCCTGATTTGCCTGTTGCACAAAACTGAGCCAAGCTGCCTCCAGGTAACTTAAATTAAAGAATGCCTAAATAAACTCAAAGAATGGTTTATAGCCAAACTGTGTGAAAAGTGTTGTGCCTTCATGTGCATGAGGAAACTATTTAAATATTGCATAGACAACCATTCAACAAAATATTAGTAGCAGTGTAACACGCAGTCAAAATGATAACAGCAGATGTATGAGATTAGTAACAGAGAAACACATGATAACTATAACTGACGATAAAAACACCATATAAACAAAACTGAACAAATAACAGTAACACACAGTAATGACAACAGGAGTGTAACACACACTAATGAAAGTAACAGAGACATACACTATAGTGGCAGTAACAGAATAACACACATTAGCGACAATAACAAAGAAACACACTATACTGTAATTACAAAACCAAAACAACACACTCTATACTGTAACAGTGTAATAGACAGTAATCAAAGTAACGCATATTAACGACTCATGCCAGTAACAGAGTAACACACACTAACAACAATATCAGAGTAACAAACACTAATGACAGTAACAGAGTAACACATACTAACAACAATATCAGAGTATCAGGAGCAACACACTCGGAGGACAGTGCTATTCGCTCCTTCTGCTTACACAAGCTCACAGACACCCCTTGATTGGCTGTAGAACCGTTATTAATTAAGGACAGTAACAGAGTAACACTATAATGACAGTAACAGAGTAACACACTATAATGACAGTAACAGAGTAACACACTATAATGACAGTAACAGAGTAACACACTATAATGACAGTAACAGAGTAACACTATAATGACAGTAACAGAGTAACACCCTATAATGACAGTAACAGAGTAACACTACAACGACAGTAACAGAGTAACACTATAATGACAGTAACAGAGTAACACTATAATGACAGTAACAGAGTAACACTACAATGACAGTAACAGAGTAACACACACTATAATGACAGTAACAGAGTAACACTTTAATGACAGTAACGGAGTAACACTATAATGACAGTAACAGAGTAAAACACTATAATGACAGTAACAGAGTAACACACTATAATGACAGTAACGAAGTAAAACACTATAATGACAGTAACAGAGTAACACCCTATGACAGTAACAGAGTAACACTATAATGACAGTAACAGAGTAACACCCTATAATGACAGTATCAGAGTAACACTATAATGACAGTAACAGAGTAACACTACAACGACAGTAACAGAGTAACACACTATAATGACAGTAATGGAGTAACACTATAATGACAGTAACACAGTAACACTATAATGACAGTAACAGAGTAAAACACTATAATGACAGTAACAGAGTAACACACTATAATGACAGTAACGAAGTAAAACACTATAATGACAGTAACAGAGTAACACCCTATGACAGTAACAGAGTAACACTATAATGACAGTAACAGAGTAACACCCTATAATGACAGTAACAGAGTAACACTATAATGACAGTAACAGAGTAACACTACAACGACAGTAACAGAGTAACACACTATAATGACAGTAATGGAGTAACACTATAATGACAGTAACGGAGTAACACTATAATGACAGTAACACAGTAACACTATAATGACAGTAACAGAGTAACACTACAATGACAGTAACAGAGTAACACACTATAATGACAGTAACGAAGTGAAACACTATAATGACAGTAACAGAGTAACACCCTATGACAGTAACAGAGTAACACTATAATGACAGTAACAGAGTAACACACTATAATGACAGTAACAGAGTAACACACTATAACGACAGTAACAGAGTAACACCCTATAATGACAGTAACAGAGTAACACTACAACGACAGTAACAGAGTAACACACTATAATGACAGTAACAGAGTAACACACACTATAATGACAGTAACAGAGTAACACTTTAATGACAGTAACAGAGTAACACCCTATAATGACAGTAACAGAGTAACACTATAATGACAGTAACAGAGTAACACTACAACGACAGTAACAGAGTAACACACACTATAATGACAGTAACAGAGTAACACACTATAATGACACATACTATAATGACAGTAACACACACTATAATGACAGTAACAGAGTAACACTACAACGACAGTAACAGAGTAACACACTATAATGACAGTAACAGAGTAACACACTATAATGACAGTAACAGAGTAACACTTTAATGACAGTAACAGAGTAACACCCTATAATGACAGTAACAGAGTAACACTATAATGACAGTAACAGAGTAACACTACAACGACAGTAACAGAGTAACACACACTATAATGACAGTAACAGAGTAACACACTATAATGACACATACTATAATGACAGTAACACACACTATAATGACAGTAACAGAGTAACACTACAACGACAGTAACAGAGTAACACACTATAATGACAGTAACAGAGTAACACACACTATAATGACAGTAACACACACTATAATGACAGTAACAGAGTAACACCCTATAATGACAGTAACAGAGTAACACTATAATGACAGTAACAGAGTAACACTACAACGACAGTAACAGAGTAACACACACTATAATGACAGTAACAGAGTAACACACTATAATGACACATACTATAATGACAGTAACACACACTATAATGACAGTAACAGAGTAACACACACTATAATGACAGTAACAGAGTAACACACACTATAATGACAGTAACAGAGTAACACTATAATGACAGTAACAGAGTAACACTATAATGACAGTAACAGAGTAACACACTATAATGACACACACTATAATGACAGTAACAGAGTAACACACACTATAATGACAGTAACAGAGTAACACACTATAATGACAGTAACACACACTATAATGACAGTAACAGAGTAACACACACTATAATGACAGTAACAGAGTAACACACACTATAATGACAGTAACAGAGTAACACTATAATGACAGTAACAGAGTAACACTATAATGACAGTAACAGAGTAACACACACTATAATGACAGTAACAGAGTAACACTACAATGACAGTAACAGAGTAACACACTATAATGACAGTAACGAAGTGAAACACTATAATGACAGTAACAGAGTAACACCCTATGACAGTAACAGAGTAACACTACAATGACAGTAACAGAGTAACACACTATAATGACAGTAACGAAGTGAAACACTATAATGACAGTAACAGAGTAACACTACAACGACAGTAACAGAGTAACACACACTATAATGACAGTAACAGAGTAACACACTATAATGACACATACTATAATGACAGTAACACACACTATAATGACAGTAACAGAGTAACACACACTATAATGACAGTAACAGAGTAACACACACTATAATGACAGTAACAGAGTAACACTATAATGACAGTAACAGAGTAACACCCTATAATGACAGTAACAGAGTAACACTATAATGACAGTAACAGAGTAACACTATAATGACAGTAACAGAGTAACACACTATAATGACAGTAACAGAGTAACACTATAATGACAGTAACAGAGTAACACACTATAATGACAGTAACAGAGTAACACACACTATAATGACAGTAACAGAGTAACACTACAACGACAGTAACAGAGTAACACTATAATGACAGTAACAGAGTAACATACACTATAATGACAGTAACAGAGTAACACTACAACGACAGTAACAGAGTAACACTATAATGACAGTAACAGAGTAACACTATAATGACAGTAACAGAGTAACACACAGCACAGAGTAAAGGTCCTGTGGATGAGATCTGTATTTTGGTCTCCTCTCTGCTCCATGACGTCAGCTGGGTTTGTTTGACTTTTTCTTGTGTTTTTCTTTCTGCTCTACCCCCATCACCCCCCCCCCCACCCCCCCCCCCTGCCCGCCCAACTCTCTCTCTCCAACATTCCTCCCTTCATTCTGGTTGTTTTTTCAGGGTTTCCTGCAGCCTGAGATGTCGCACCATTCTCTCCCCCTGCTTACACCAGGGTAAATCTGAAGCTAGTATATATATTTTGTATGTGTGTGTGTGTGTGTGTGTGTGTGTGTGTGGCGAGTGTTTGGACTATGAGTCAAGTCAGATCCTGATAATCTAATTCATCCTTCTTGTATATCACGGTACTGGCACTATACAAGGCTTTGAGTAACATGTTCTAACGTCCAAAACCGGTTTATTCCCTGTGAGAGCCTGTCCAAGTCCAAAGTCCGAGTCTCACAGATAACTGAATCCAAGTCAAGCTGGAGCCATGAAGTTCATCCCAGAACAGAGGGGAGTGCACAGTGCAATCAAATATATCTGTACTTCAGAGTATTTTCAGGTTTTCCTCCTTCGCCCACTTCAAATACAAATACACACACACACACACACACACACACGGTTTGTCAGCATTTCCAGCTGCATCTCATGCGAGCAATAGCAATTTACAGTATTGATTCCAAAGCTCCTAAACTGCTGGCTTTTAGGCAGAGAGCAATTAGATGAGCTTCAATTAATGCCAAGCAACCTCAACAAAATCTACAGAGAGAGAGAGAGAGAGAGAGAGAGAGAGAGAGAGTAGAAAGAGCATCAGAGAGAGAGAAATACCATCATTACAGTCGTTACATTACCTGTCAAATGGGATAGATAGATAGATAGATAGATAGATAGATAGATAGATAGAGGTAGATGTGTGAGGTTTTTAGAGAGATTTCACATGGTGCCACATTCAAAGTGTAAAGAGAGAGAGGGGGGGGAGGAGGGAGAGAATGCATGACAAATTGCCACTTGTGATGTGAGGGGCAGTAAGGACACATTTACTTATGGGGAGAAAAAAAATCTCAAAACATCGATAGAGTAAAGATAGAGAGAGCGAGAGAGAGAGAGAGAGAGAGAGGGAGTGGGGGGAGGCAAGAAGAAGTAAGGAAAAGAAAGTTGGCAAAGTAAGACAAGCAAAGAAGGTGCAGGGTGGAGACAAAAAGAACAAAATATGAAAAGGACAGAATAAAACAGAAAGAGAGGAGATGAAAAAGTAAAAATGAGAAAAAGATCAACAAAAAAATGAGGGAAAGGATAAAATAAGGGACAGAAAATGACCGAAAACATGAGGAAAGGGTATCAGGAGGCCAGACAAATAGAGACAGAAAAACAGAGACAGACAGAAAACGAGTAAAAAGAAAAGGAGAGAGAAAGAGAGAAAGACAGGGAAAGGGAAGACATCAAGAAGAAAAGAGGAGAGACTGAAGGAGAGAAACAGTGAGACAAAAGGAGATAAAAAGAGACTAAAAGCAAGACAGAGACACTGAAAGAAAAAGACAGACAGAGAGAGAGAGAGAGGGACAAGAGAAAGAGAGAGAGAGAGAACAGAAAGACCTGAACAGCTCATTAAAAGAGACTGAGAGAGTGTGCTGAGTGCTCCATAAAGCGAGACCTTTAAGGACCTCAAATAACATATCTCTAATTACACACACACACACACACACACACACACACACACGGTGCCAGGAATGTAGATGAGTGTGTTGTGCAATGAGGCAGATAACTCAGCGCTGGAGTGTTTGATCATTCCGAAGAACAGGTGTAGCTTTGGGGCACTTCATTTTCACACACACACACACACACACACACACACTGGCACTGCTGCGGTCCTAGCAGGTGTGATTCAGCATGGCCATGCTAGTTTAGTTTAGTTTAGCCAATCAGAATTCGATATTGTAAGGCGCTGCTCACAAGCTCACACAAGTTTGCGTCATTTTTCTTATACTCTTATAAATTTATTATTTCTATACTAGTGTTTATGTAGATTTTTCTTATACTCTTATAATCCTCCCCATAGTGATACGATAGTTTTGCATGTTTAAATCCATCGTTTTAATGGCCCCAAGTTGATTTAATTACGCTTAAATTTTGTTAATAAAACTGTTAAAAATGTGACATATTTCACAATTATTTCGTATGGTTAGGTATGGTCGTCCGATGATACACATGCTAGGTATTATATTGTAACTTTATTTTTTAAAGAAAAGGTATTTTACATTCTGTACGTTAAATGGTAAACTTCAATATTAGCTTGCTAGTATTAGCTATCCAATATGACCAAGCTAGCTATCACTGACATACATGCTAGCCGCTATAATGAGTATATAACAAAAAAAACTGTATTTTATGCTAAATGAGTTATACGTACTAAAAAGTGCTAATTAGCTAAGATAGCATTAGCTCTACAACACAGCCAAGTTAGCTATCTCTCATACTGCACGCATGCTAAGTAGTATGTTGTGTTTTTAAAAAAAGAAACAGTATCTTAAAAGTATTAGTTAGCTACGCTAACATAAATATCACCATGCTAGCTTTAGCGATCCAATATAACTAAGCTAGCTATCACCAATACACACATTATCTATTATATTGAAAGAGTATCATACATGAAATACAGTATGTTAAATAAAAAGTTCTAGTTAACTAAGCTAGCATTAGCTATCCAACATAACCAAGCTAGCTATAACTGATTCACACATTAGTTTTTATATTAATTTTTATTTTTTTTTAATTAGTATTTCATGCTAAGTATGTTAAACTAAAAAAGGTTAGTGAATATTTTCACTAGCATTAGCTACCTAACATAACTAAGCTAGCTTTTACTGATACACCAAGCTAGGGAACCTGGTTCTTGCATAGTCAAAGTTAGTATTTTACGCTAAGACGTACGTTAAAGTACATAGGATTAACAGTTCGCTAGCATAGCGGCATCTGATCCTACAGGAATTATATTCACATTTCATGCCTGTGTTTTATGTTTAGCGTAATGCAAAGTGATCGCTCCTTTTTTAACCTTGATGTTATGCTGCTAATAGTGTAGACCCTAGCATACACACACTCACACACACACACAGGCCATGAAACACATTTGCAAGTCATGAAGTCCACGAGGTTTCAGACAGTTTTACACAGAAATGGCACATCATTCAATAATATTTTAGTACTTCAGGATTTATTGGGATTGAGCGTGTTACGATGTGCTAGTTAACACTCCACCACACACACACACAGACACACACACACACACACTCATTCTTGGCAGGCAGCACACTCATGGCCCTGTTGACCGCCTACATATTTAGGATTCCAGGCTGGATTTCCGCGTTGGCTTGTTTTTGAGACGCGGCCAGCTCGCTCTCTACGAGCTCGGCTTGTGCTCCGTCAGAATTACATGCTTCAAAGAAGAACCGAAAAACAAAGTTCTGGAAGCCTTCATGGATTCTCAGAAACAGCTGGAGGACCTTGAAAGTGTCCTGGGTTCATCAACAGAAAGCAGGAACAGATGAAACACACACACACACACACACACGAGCACTGTTGAAAGAAAATGGCAGCAGATGGAGATGTTTTCTGAGCTGTGTGATCAGATACGTTTACATCAACAACATTGGCTAGTTAGCTAGTTATCACTTCTATTACATGATGACTAAAAGTAGATTATATTATATTTTGAGGAATAAAAACATACCTCGACCTTCTTCTTCCAGGAATAAAAGGCATTCCCTCAATCTTGATAGCAGAAGACGTAACAATCAGGTATTGAAACTATTCTGTAAGCACACGCTGCTTACACGATCACAGCTTAATTCAATGTTCTTTCTAACCTGCCTAGAGTGAGGAATCACATTCAAGCCTCAAAAATAAATTCAATGTTCAGTGCTGTACATAACCTAGAGCATTTTAACGCCCGTCGTCATGGTAACGCCCCTTCATTTTGATGCTTAAACTGAATTTGTAAAGTCGTGTTTCTGGCAACTGAAAGGTAAAAACAATAAAAGCGCGAGCTAGGAAACACGCGCGCCGAGAGTAATCTAGCTCACACTCTATGAACTGACAATAATGACATGCTTTACAACTTTATTTACGCAATTCTGTAATACCCCTTTATTGTAAATCTCAATATCATATCCTGGTAGAACATTTGTTGCTATGGCAACATCTTACAGAGGGGTATCTCACTCATTTCTTTTATTAAGCTGAATTCGTTAGGGCGACTGAAGGCGTAAAAGCACTGTTGCTAGGTAACTAGGAACGTGGATGCTAGGTAATGTCTAAGGTTAATGTTTTTGCTAGCAATGGACACATGTTCTACCTGCGCTATTTACTTTTTAAATCGAACAAGTGCAAGACGACCGTGCTAACCGCTACGCCACCATGCCGCCACTATAGTGCATACCATAGTAAAATTGGTACAACAATATGTACAAAACATTTACACTGATCACAACATTGTGTTGTGGTTACATTTATTTATTTTTCTTGTCTTTGGAGGACAGCGCTATCTGCTTCTTTCACCTGCGTGAGCTCACAGACGCCCCTGATTGGCTGTAGCGCCGTGATTAATGTGGGAGCATGAAGTATCTCTCATCCCTTCCCTCTGAGAGACCTCGGCCAATCAGCTCTCTCTAGACCTCCGGCTGCGAGAGGTTACAGCATCACCCGGGAATCGAACCAGCGATCTCCGGATGATAGGGCGAGCACTTTAGCACCGCACCACTCGGAGGCCCCGAGGTTACATTATTTGTGAACATACAATAATACACTCGCTGTTTATCGTTGCTGTAGGTGGCTAGGAAAACCGGACACCAAGCACAACCTAGCTAATGACTGATGCTAATTCTGAGATAGAACATAGCTTTTTAAATCTTTCATACAGCATAAGCCATGGAAACGAAACTAAAACAAAACACAACTGTCTTAAATATCATATGTAGGACCTCAATTCATGGTAAACATCCATTTAACACCTGAACAAACAAGCTGCAATGAAATGGATCTTCTTAAATGCTTCTGAACTGAGTTCACAGTTTAAGGAAGGACGCTAGTCGAGGTTGTTTTCCTTACGGAAACTTGGCGGAGGACGTGAGATGTGGGGAAACGGCACTCGAGAGCTGTTTAAATTAGGGGAAAAAAGAGAAAAGGTTATCCATCAGAGGAGACGCACCACTCATACACACTCTCACACATACAGAGTAAGCTAGAGGCCATGCGGAGACGAGCAGGGGAAACCAGGACACGTCTTTAACGTCTGAGGATGGATGGAGATCACTCTGTTTGCATAAACAGACCTGACGGGGTGCGTAAATGACTGCAGACTGCTGAGCGGTGATTATTTTAGGAATCATAAAGAGTTATGTGGTTACGGATGGAATGTCTCTCCCGGGTCTCGTGTGGAGGGCGGAGGACACACGATCAATCCGGGACGCGATTTAAAGCCTCGCTGCTGCACCAAACCAAATAAACAGGCTTCAGATTAGGATGTCTTTAACAGATAAGAATGGAGTGCATCTTGGCTTGGAGGACGCTACGGGAAAGAGGCTCGGGGGAAGGCGAGGGAAAGTAAGACAGAGGTATTTGAGGGTAGGAGGAAGAGCGTGAGAGAGAGAGCGAGACAGAGAGATGGGGGAGAGAAAGAGGGATAGAAGAAACATAATGGAGAGAGATGGTGTGTGAGAGAGAGCCAGAGAATGAGAATGGTGAGAGAAAGACAGAGAAACAGAGACGAGGGAGGGTTTGCAGGACATAAATAAAGCAGCTAATGGCTGTGCTGTGCAAGCTTGGGTCGAGCCTTTGGCCTGATTTATTCTGATTGTGTCTCTACACACAACGCCACTATCCATTACCGCTCTCACTCCCTGTCTCAATCTTTTATCCACACATCCCCCTCACTCACAAGAGAAAGACACTCTAAAAGCATCTTTCCACCACACACTCCTTTCCTATAAATGTATTCAATATTTATGAAAGGAGTCCCCGGTGTCGGTGTCCGTCTCCATTCGAACAGCTTTACAATGCGGGGAAGTCTTCAGGACGGACAGGTTTACGCTTTCCGGTTTCAGTCCGTGCTCGGTTTGTTGAATTACCTTTAAAAATAAAGACGGAGAGAGAAAGAGAGAGAGTAAGAGAGGCGGCCGAGGGTGTGACAGTTTATACCTGTTAAGCGGGAACTGCTTTTATTTGTGGACGTTATACAACATTAAACCTGTCCGCTGATAAAATGTTACTCCATTGGTGCTTGGGCCCCTCAGTCGCTGCTTGAAGCTAGCTGACTCGATCACGTTTTCCCGACACATCCTCATTCATACTTTAACTCATAAGATCCCAGACACATTTCTCATTTAAGGGACTTTATGGGGGACATAACACAGACCAAACCGAGCACATGGAACCCATTTTGGAAGACATCACGTGCCATTTTCCCTGAAAGTCTTTCGCAGCTATATTTTCCTATTTTGTTTTATATCAAGTTGTTCAAGAAACACAGAATAAACATAGTTAGGGCATTTTACAAAAACGTCGTCATGGGTTCAAAGATTCAAAGATTGTCACATGACTGCATGAGTATCTTTGTTCATTAGATGTCAGTTAGATACTTTATGAGTTACAGTCAAGGATTTTCCAGAACATTGTGACACCGCGAGTTCTTACAGGCTACGGCATAGGAAAGCTAGCAATGTGGTACGTAGTGGTAAGGCGACATATGATATGTAGTATAGTATACTATGGCACATACTATAATATATCATAGTATTCCTTGTAGTACTTCAGGCATTACCATTGGACTTGGAGTATTATGGCACTACAGTGGGAACAACGTGGTGAATACCAAGGTAGGTACTGAGTGGGTACTGTGGTAGTATTATGCGTGTGCGGCAATACTTTGGCAAATCCTGTATCATGGTAATTATTGGGTATTAAAGTGCAGCAGGTATATAATATAGTCTGCATGCACACAGATATTACTGATATGGTATAGTATAGTACAGGCAGTACCATATTATTGTATATAATATTGAGAGTTTTAACATACACTTTGGTATTTAATACAATATCCTATATAAATATTACCATTATTGTATATAAACATGTAAAGTTTTGACAGTATTTTAGTAGATTTGGTTACACCAAAGTACCAAAGTATGTCCCATGGTAGAACCACATACCACACTGTTGTACATGTAACCAATGCACAATCGATAAAAATGGCGGCAAAATAGCGGTAAATTTGTTCCGATTTCTTGCAGTCATGTGACTTGCGACTTATTAGATAGTCTGTAATATGTATATATATATATAAATGCATATATAATTGACTACAGATATGGATGCAGGAACATCCGGTAAATTTGTTCCGATTTCTTGCAGTCATGTGACTTGCGACTTATTAGATAGTCTGTAATATGTATATATATATATAAATGCATATATAATTGACTACAGATATGGATGCAGGAACATCCGGTAAATTTGTTCCGATTTCTTGCAGTCATGTGACTTGCGACTTATTAGATAGTCTGTAATATGTATATATATATATAAATGCATATATAATTGACTACAGATATGGATGCAGGAACATCCAGCGGGAATTTTTGGAGGTCTACCTGCTTATCATTACAAATTGTGAATTCATAAGGATCGATAACAAAAAATTGCGAAATTACGTATTTTATATCGTCAAAATATCTTCCTCTCCTCACATTTCATTATTCCTGAGAGCGCGTTGCAATCAATCATTTATCCTTAGTGTAATCGATAGCAGACATTGATTCAAGGGTGAAGGATGCAGGATCGACGAACCAAGGAGGAATAAATTACAACCTCATGAGAGATCATTTGTAAACACTGTGAGTTGCGTTGATATTCTCAGGGGGTGGGGGGATGGGGGGGGGGGGGGGATTGGGTGCAGTCGGATCAATAAAGTTAGCACAGGAATGTTGAGTCTCACGGTTTTATTAAAGTGTATTTTCTTTTGTTAAATAGAACTTTTCAAAGAAATAAATTTATTAGAATAAAATAAAAGTTAATTAAAATACGTTTACAGCTGGACGCAAAATAAAACTGTCTGCTGAATTATCCGTCAAGAAAAGATTTGTCGATGTAATAAAATAATAAAATAGTTAAATAAAACTGCGGTTTAATTATCTTTAGAGAAACACACACACACACACACACCTGTGAGAGATAGCTACATGATGTAGAAAGAAAAGATGGAAATGCAAAACTGGAACTATAAAAGCATCAGTGACTCAAGAGTATACACACACACACACACACACACACACTTGTATGGGTACAGTGTGAAAATGGTTATCATACATGTATCTGTAAATCTCTTCCCTAGTGTCTCTTGCTTTCTACTGTGAAATAAAAGGAAGCAGAGGAGATATTTAAAGTCTCGCTGATTTATGTGTCACATATAGAATAAAACCGGTGTGTGTGTGTGTGCACAAAACCTGTTGTCTCAGCAGAATGAGTCATAAATCATTGCAGGTTAGTACTCCTACGAGCTCTCTAGTCACATCCTTCTTCAACACACACACACACACACACACACTGGTGCTATAGCACTGAAGATAAATGGTTCTCCATCACATGCCTTCCTCCATCCTGTTTCTATCTTTACCTCTCTCCCCTATGGATATATAGGTGTGTGTGTGTGTGTGTGTGTGTGTGTGTGTGGGTGGGTGGGTGGGTTGATTTATACCTTGCTGAACATGTACATAAAGATATTTGTCAGGATGCAGAAAAGGGTTTTGTGTGCAAACAAAAACTCCTCTGTTAATCTTGTAGCCACTGAAAGAGCCGGGGTTCGAGAAAACTAATCAACAGCCACTGGCCAATCAGAACTGAGAACACATCAGCACTGCGGTAGGAATTAGACTACTTCTGTCCTCCACTTCCTGTAATTTAGTGTGTACTTTTACAATACTTTGTCTTACAGTGCAATTATATATAATTAATTTGCAATCTACAAGGGTGAGTCAAAAATTAACCACACTCTGCCTGTAGAATTTCTTCGAATTCACTTTTAGAAAAGACGAAGACATAAATGCATAATGGAAATAATGGCTCCTCAATACACTGTAAACAAGCTTTCGTATTCCCTCCTTAAAGAATGTTTTAGGGTGAGCTGCGAGGCACAAGTGCATCTCTGTCTTCATCAGAAGTGGATCTTCGTCCTCTAAGGGCCGCTTTCATGTTCACTGGGGGGGAGACGGTATCCTTGAACGGCAAGCGCTGATACTGTAACACAGTGTGGCCGAGACAAAGTTTACTATAACTGGAGCGCGGATCATTTCTGACTGAAGAATCCATGTCTATTTGATCACTTCCTGAAGATCATGTATAGACAGATTTTTCTTGACCGTTCCTGCCGTCTTCGCCATGCTCTGGAGGTGACCCAGACCACGGCTCTCCAGAAGCTTCACATGGCCAGATTTTCGCTCGTTTTTTCAGTTAATTATCACAACCCTTCAGCCAGATAGACTCGGCCTAATTAGTGACATCACCTGTTTTGTGCACAGCGAGAACCGTAATACATGGCATATGTTGTCTTAATACTTTTGGCCACCACTGCAGATCTCGTAAATTAGATTGAGAGTACTTTTCTGTCACGCGTTTCTGTTTTAGCTCGGTTGAAAGGAACGGCTTGAAACAGAAAGCAACAGATTGTTTAGAATTGTCAGAGTGTGTTTAACGTTCCCATGCCTCCACTCATGCCATCGCGTGACACACAGTGCAATCTTCCAGTGGTAACCAGGCCTTATGTGTCGTGATCTAACCCAGCTGAAGTCTGAGCCAGTAATAACAACATTTTGATGTGATGTGTCAGTAAGAACTGCGTAGGATGCCGTGAGTCTCTACATGCGTATGGCTCACAGAGATGTTGGATAAATCGATTTATAGGCTGATCTTAAAGATACTTCGAATAACCAGTTTGGACAAACATGAACGAATGTGAAGGAAAGTGCTGTCTGTCATAATTAGATATTCTCGATGATCTCATTACAATGACACCTGGAAGTGGATGGGATAAATATATATATATATTAGTCAGCAAGTGAACAGTTTGTTCCTGATGTGTTGGAAGCAAAAAAAATGGGCAAATGTACGGATTTGATCGATTTTGACAAGGGCCAGATTGTGATGGCCAGAGGACTGGGTGAGAACAACTCCAAAACTGCAGCTCTCGTGGGATGTTCCTCGACTGCAGTGGTCAGGACCCACCAAAAGTGGTGCAAGGAAGGAAAACAGAGACAGGGTCATAGCGGGCCAAGGCTCACTGATGTGCCTGAGGAGTGAAGGCTGGTCTGTGAAGTCTGGTTCCAATAGAAGAGCTCCTGTAGCTCAAATTCCTGGAAAAGTTAAAGCTGCTTCTGATAGAAAGGTGTCTGGACCACAGTGCATTGGAAGAAGGTACTCTGGTCTGGTGATTCACAATTTCTTTTACATCATGTCGATGGTCAGGTGTGTGTGTGTGTGTGTGTTTGTGCTGTGATGAGATGGCACCAGGATGCACTATGGGAAGCTGCAGTGGGTCAAGGGTAGCTCAGTGGTTAAGGCATTGGACTACGGCTCGGAAGATCCCAGGTTCGAACCCCACAACCACCAAGTTGCCACTGTTGGGCCCTTGAGCAAGGCCCTTAACCCTCAATTTCTTAGATGTATAATGAAATAAAAAAATGTAAGTCGCTCTGGATAAGAGCGTCTGCCAAATGCCTAAATGTAAATGGGAAGAAGCCTAGCCGGTTGAGGCAGTGTGATGCTCTGGATGATGTTCTGCTGGGAAACCTTCATGTAGATGTTACTTTGACACGTACCGCCTACAGAAACATTGTACAGACCAGTTACACATCATCATGGAAACAGCGTTCACTAAAGACTCTTACATTAGGAGTTTCAGGAATGGGTTGAGGAACATGACAGCGCGTTAGAGGAATTGAACTGCCTTGCAAATTCTCCACATCTCAATTCGATCTAACATCTGTTAGACATACTGGAAAAACAAGTCTGATGAATGGATGTCCTACCATGCAACTCAACAAGACTCTGCTACTCTGGAAGGATATCAAAATACTATTTAAATAACAAACCTTCTTTCCCGTCAAGGGATCACCACAGCATGGGGTGTGGAAAGCCACCAATGGCGGGGCTCGAACCCAGACCGATCTGAAATCATCTGAATTGACTAGTGTTGCTGTGAGTGTGTTTGTTGCGTGTGTCCCCTTCCCACCTAAACTGCGTGGATAGTTTAGCTTAAATATGATATCTTTACCCCGTCCTTATAACCTTAAAGAAAAGCAACAAAAGACATAAAGCAGCTCAGGCGGATCCTCGTGAAACTGCTGAGATGTCGTGAGCACGCAACTTTAAATTCTATCCTGAATATAAAATCACTAGAATTGCACTTTAGTTTTTATCTCCTTGCGTGTCCTCTCTTTGCTGGCTGGAAAATTAAAGCAATTCAATAAAGAAGAAAAAAAAACAACAACCCTGCCGGCGATACAATGAGGGAAGAGGTAATGTTGGTGTTTACAGCTTCGAGGTTCTGGTTCTGAGCTCTAGAGTCTCACATGTCCTCCCCCTGAGTCTCTGACAGGAAAATGAAATCGTATAAGCGGTTCCAGACTTTCCTACTCTGATTCGCTACGTCCAAACTTTTAAGTGGTTCTTATATTTCTTCTCACGGACTATAAAAGAGAATCCAAGCCAGGGTTTCCTTCTTCTTTAAATGCAATACTCGTCTTAAGGTTATCTTAATCCTGTCTTTTTTTAACTCCTGTGGGAGAGTTCAGAAGTCACCGTCATCGCTAATTAATAGAAGATTAAGATCTCCTGTCCATCTCTGGAGATGAGTCAATCTTAAGCGAGATTGTATTCGTCCTGTGAGGTACATTGTACAAGTGTGTGTGTTACACCCAGACGCCGGTGTCCCTGTACAAGAGTCACAATTCTCCTTCACTCTGTCAATCCCGTTTTTTTTTGTTCCCTTTCCTCCACCGTGTGCCTCCTCATATTCATACTCCTTTTTCATTTCAAGACATGTCGGCGCAAGAGTTCGCTGTCACTTATCTGGAAATTGAAATAGATTACAGTTAAGGACATTGTGAAATCCTGTTCCCCAGGTTCCCTTAGTAATGAATTGGCTAAGAGCCGTCTCTTCAGAGTCACTCTCATCTGACAGCTCCTGCTTTCTTCTGGGACACAAGTCTCTCTACTGACACTTTATTATATCCTCATACTGATTTTTTTTTCTTTCTTTTGGTTTCAGCTTCATTGCCCTGTCTGAAACCCCTTGGGGACCGAACAGGCAGAGTGACAGTCTTTAGAGAGGTAGAGAGAGAAAGAGAAAGAATTCTGTACTCAGACTATACCATACCAAGGTGCTTGGATACCATCTAGGTAGAATTTTTTTTTTTTTCAGTACACCGGAGCCATGATTGGACCGCCTGCCTTTACCATCTGAAATGCTGGCCTCCCAGGAACTCCTTTAATGGCTCAAACATGTGCGAATGGCATGGGGGTGTGGCAATAACTCCCAGCTGAATTCCTGTAACGCGCAAGTGGTATTGGTGACAGCAATTACTGTTCCCACAGACAGGGGCGTCTCTTCCACAAAGTCATTGACAAGTTATCTGTCGATTATGAAGGATCAGGCGTCCCACTCACTGGATGCTCACAGGATCGCCCGCAGTGGGCTCATCGCGGCGGGGATCGTCATTCACAGAGTGGACTATGCTTGATGTCTGCTATAAATGTAAAGCCTCCATTCACCAGAAAATTTATCACAAGTCCTAGTTTGACTCGTTAAAACAAGACTATAACCATTCCAAAAGAATTACAGCAAACAAAAGCATATAGCTTATAATACCATCCATCCATCCATCCAGGAACTTCTATAGTCCATGTAGGAACCTCTAAGTGGAGGACAGTCCCCATCTTGTACAACCGTGGTAGGACCGGTTAACATTCACACACGCCTACAGTCGATTTGGGAACGCCAATTATCCTAATCTGCATGTCTTTGGACTGTGGGAGGAAACCTGAGCACCCGGAGGAAACCCACCAAGCAAGGGGAAAAAAAACATTAAAATCTCATGCACACAGCCCTGACGCAGGAATCAAACCCGAAACATGGAGGTGCAAGGTGACCGTGCTAACCATTAAGCCACCGTCTGATAATACCAATATTAACCATGCACTAAACCATTCCTTAATATACCATTATAAATTTACACAGCCCTTATTTCATTACCCATCTGAGCAGTTGAGGGCCTTGCTTAAGGGTCCAACAGTGGTTGTGGGATTTGAACCTGGGATCTCTCGAACCATAGTCCAATGCCCTAACCACTGAGCTACCCCTGGCCCTATAAAGCAACCTATTGTTGTTTTGAAAGCCCTTTCTAGTGTACCCCTCTCATTTCTTATCAATGTTTGGTGGCCTGCAAGCCCAGTAACTGGAAAGAAAGACTGTATATAAAAAGAAAGGAAGGAAGGAAGGAGGGAAGGATATAAAATACAGTATTTTGGTTGTAAGAAAGAAACAAAGAAAGAGAGAAAGGAATCTGCAGATCCCTGATTGAACTCAGCCACATTGAACAACCTTTAGGATGAACAGGAACATCAGCACATGGCATTTACATTTACATTTAGGCAGTTGGCAGATGCTCTTATTCAAAGCGTCTGCCAAATTACAGAAGTGCTTTGAAGTACCGTCATTGGATATATCCTCACACTGGTGCTCCAGTATCTCACTAACACTTCCCAGAAGAGTGGAGCCCATTATTATGGATTGAACGCATATAGGTTTGATCGTGAACACCATGTTATACCCAAACCATAACATGCACGGACCAAAACAAGCGCTTCCATACTAACAGTCCTAAAATAAGTCATCCAAGCCAAACCTGTAACAATAGCACAAACAGCTGGCCGGGTGTGAGCACCGGGCATACTTCTAGATGAGATTGCTGATTGTGGAATTGTTCACACCGCACGTGGTGAGTCTCCAGAGGGAAAGGACTCGTGAAGGAAGCTGAGAGGCGTGTTGTGTTGATGACTGAGTGCTTTCCTCAGCTTGGAACTCCAGCTGCAGAGGTTATTTGCTAGAGAAGCGTCTGTCCTCCTGCTCTGCGCAGGCTGTGTGTAATTACAGCAGCACGATCAGGAGCAGGAAGGTGGCAGGGAGATGAAAAACACAGAAAGAGGAGAAGTGGAAGAGAAATCGAACCATTTCAGATGAGGAACGATCTGAATATGTGGGAGGTAAAGTGGAAGGAAGGGGGCTTCAAGAATACAGTTTATTGAAGAATAGTGATTCGAATTCTCTCTATCTGTATCTCTTAGGATATAATAAGTCAAAATCACAGCACTCGTGCCTGAAAATGAGATTTAAAAAAAATATCTAATTTACACTGTTAGTTTAAGACATTTCGTGGGCATTCGGGGTTCAGTGGTAGGTTTCTCGCCTGTCATGCAGAAGGCTCGGGTTCGATGCCCCAAACCCCAGCCACTGGAAGCGGTGGCGGTCCCACGTGTGAAACCTGTGCAGATCAAATGGATGACATGTAATATTTATTTATTTTTGGTAAGACTGTTCCATGTAGTCTCTGTCTTTAAATTTTTCATTACAACCCAATTATCCATTCATTGTATCCTTAATTGCATCTGAATTGTTTCCTAAACATTTTAATGAGAGCTATAACACTCCTATCTTTAACTACAAAGCATGATTTGTGAGAGATGTGTGTGTGTGTGTGTTCTAGACCAAATGTGTGATTATGTGTGTGAGAGACGTTCCCTCATGCCTACAGTAGGTCCCTTGCATTCTTCACGGTGATGATCTTCACGGTTATAAGCTGTCAGACCAGCAGAATCGTGACACGTCTGGAGCCTCTTCAGATCTGGAGTGTCTGGCATTTCTTATTAGCACAGCTGTGTGTGTGTGTGTGTGTGTTATTACTGAGTGTGGGTGTTCTATGAATATAAAACTGGTGTTTAGTATGTGTGTGTGTGTGTGTGTGTGTGTGTGTGTGTGTGTGTATGCTCTATGCTCATACCTTGATATTTGATCGTCCACATGCACAAACCCCCCCAGGATGCAAATCCATCCCGACGCTAAAGTGACTCCAGACTTTTGGGTTCTAGCGTCTCTGGAGTGTGGAGTGTGTTCAGAGGGAAAGGTGACGCTCGCTTGAGTTCGTCCTCCACGCTCACGCTGACTCACTGCCTCCAGGGAAATAGAGAGGGAATAAAAGTGTGAAATCCAATACAGAAACTGCACTCATGCCCCATGGTGAATTTCATGAATTCCAGGAAGATAATCTCTTTAGAAATCCCTCACAGGGAGAAAAAAATGAGAGAAGGAAAGAAGAAGAAAGGAAGAAAGAAGGAAATAAGAAAAGAAAGAAAAAATAAATCTACAAAGAAAAAAAGAAAGAATATATACTGAAACAGTACCTCCAGTAAATGTACAGAATATAACGTAACAAAATGATAATGTATAGAAAAAATATTTTGAAGAAAAAAATTTATAACAATTAAAATGTATAAAAAGATGCAAGAAAGAAATACAGAAATATACTGAATATACATATATAAAATATATAGAAGCAAAAAAATAGGGAAACATACAGAGTGTGATAAAGGAAGAATTAAAGAAACAAAAATAAATATTCATAGAAAGGAAGAAAAAAGAAAAGAATGAAAAATGAATGAATGAACGAATGAATGAATGGAAGAAGAAAGATGCACAATATATAAAAAATAATGAAGTAAATTATAGGGAATAGAGAATATGTATAAACAAATATAAATTATAATTTATAATATATTAAAGTATATATTAAAAAAAGATGCTGTATATATAATAATTATTGAAATAAAATTACAAAAAGAATTATATATATATATATATATATATATATATATATATATATATATATATTGGATATACAATATACAAATATACAAAAGAAAAATATTTTATAAAAATGGGAAAAATTAAAAAGGGAGAAAATAAGTACTGTATATAGAAAGTAAGGGTATAATAAGGATGACCAAAAGAAAGAAAATGTAAAGAAAAAAAGGAAGGAAAGAAGAAAAAAATAAATAAATATATTAGAAATATATATAAAAGAAGGAGAGACAGAATGAAAGGAAGAAAAAAGAAGAAAGGAAGGAAAAGAAAAATATATTATATAGAAAAGAAGGATAAAAAATGAAATGAGATGGAATATATGAAAAGAAAAAAGAAACGATGGCTGAAGAAATATATTACAAGAAGAAATGTAAGATGTAGAATATGTACATGTAGAGTATATTATAGAAAATAAAAAAAAGACAAAAAAATATTGAAAGAAATAGAGGGAAAAGAAGAAAAGAAACATTTATGATATATTACATATTAATATATAATAATATCTTATTTTATTATATATATATATTATAAAGAATATATTAAAGAAATAAAAACTAAAGAAATAAACAACAGTATAGAGAGAAAATGAATAATACAAGAAAGAAAGAAACTAAGAAACTAAGCTGCAGAATCTGTAGAAGGATATTAAAAACTGAGCGATGATGGCTAAATCAGCTAGCTCTCCTCAGCTAAATGCTAATTTGCGCAAATGTCACGTCACATTTTTTTTTACTTTAGCTCAGACACTAGACACTTGTTTAAGAAAGCCGGTGTGTGTGCTGTTCTGTGACACACACACACACACACACACTGTTAAAGAGGCTACATACACACAACACTGTTGCTAGGTAACTGATAAATATGGCTAGGGAGTGGGGCTAGGTATTTAGCGGCACGCTAATGCTAAAAATATACCTAATTCATCAGGAACGTCAGGCTTTTCCTCAGATGTGCTAATAAAATGCTAATAAAAGCCGCGGTGAGGCAGAAGCTACACTTAGCCCTAAACTGTGTAACTGGACTTGCTTTAGAGTGTTAGCATCATGTAGCGTGACCGAGTGCTAACAGAAAACTTTGACATGACCAATACAAGACACAGAAATAAGTTCGTATTACAACATTTAAAAAAAAATGTATTTACTGTCAATATTTTGATTAATTTCTATGGCTAACGGCTAGCATACAGGTTAGCATTTAAAGCTACAACAGGCTTGTTTTTTTATTTAAACACTTCAAGGATAGTCTAGAATTGTACAGTTAGCGCAGTCTGATGTCATTTTCTTTTGTCCTTTTTTGCACACACACTCACACACACACACACACACTTTGTCTGTGTGTCACTCATGAATGCTAGTCACTCTAGTGTGTATAATGTGGCTATTGTCCTGCGTTTCCTCAGCAGGGTTAAAGGTCATTAGTCACACTCACACACACACACACACACACACAGGCTAGAGGTCAGCGGTGATTAACACACCGAATGTGACCTTTATCCCTGCGGCAGCTTTTGGGAAATTAATCATAGTCAGACAGCGTTCAGCTGCCTGTAATGACACTGTGGATTAATGAGGCTTTTTCAAACAGATAAACACACACACACACACACACACACACACAGAAGAAAAAAAACAAGCAGCCACATCCAGCACTTCTCAGAATGTCAGCTCTGCTGGATTTTTCTTTTGATAAAAATACAATAATAATAATAATAATAATAATAATAATAATAATAACAACAACAACAACAATAACAATAATAATAATAACAAACTCTAGGGTTTGTGTGTCACCAGCTCTTCAATCAACTGGTTTCCATGAAGACCAGCTGGCAAGTTCCCATGTTTTCACTGGAGTAGACAGGATTATTTTAAAAGACCAAGGTCATGAGTTATCCTGAGACGATTCTGAGATTTATAATAGAATAAAATCCTTCTGCAACAGAATAATAACCTTCCACGCTGATGAGCTAAAACATCACGACTGCTCACGGAGGATGTGAACGATGGCGATCACCTCTCAACACAGACGCAGCAGGTGTACGGCCAGACGACTGGGTGGGACGACATCATGAACAGCGCGGTTCCCGGGGCGTTCCTGGTTAGCGGTGGTGAATATATTTGTGAATATACAGCAGTGCGAGGTGGTGTTCATTTCATTAATGAAAATAATGACGGAAAATATTTTTTTACCTATTTTTCACGACAGAAACAAAAACAAGAAACAAATGAATCTCTGAAAATTATAACATGTTATGTAAACTGTGATGTGTAATATCAATAAATTAGTTATTATTTGTAAATAATCATTTATTTTTGTAAACAATTTATCTTTCTAATAGTTCTTAAAACTCAAGAGTATTTCACAATTTTTTGGTAAACATATATAGGTTTTAGGATTGTGCAGTACAGAGTGACAGAAAAGGCAATATGATGATCTGAATTTCATTTAAACTATTCAAAAAAATTTTTTTTATTGTTGTTCTCGGCTGTTTCTATGACCAAAAAAAAAAACATTTTCATATTTTATTTACATATTCTAGTAGTGGTAAAATATACGTTATAAACGTAATGATAACTTTCATTCTACCTGACATATCTCAAAACCTAAATGCACAGTTTGATGTCTGAAGCCTCCCCGTTAACACACACCAGCAAGTTTCCATATAATTTCATTCCATTTTATTTGCATAGTGCATTTAATAACGGTCACAAAGCAGCTTTACAGAATCAGAAGAAAATTATGGAAATAAGTATGAAATGTGTGAGAAAATATGTCTGAATCAAACTGATCAATTATGGCTTTATAATAAATATTATAATAAAGATTTATTAGATTCGAAGAGTAAGGGGAGCCATGCCAGGAACCGAAGGGTCTGTGGGCAGGGCGTAAAGTTGTTGGTTTTTTTCCACATCCTTCCAAAATCTTCATTGCACACTGCGTAGTAATGTTATTAACTAAAGCGTATTATCCCTAGCTTCTGTTTTCACTAACATGGCACTCTTAGGCCTTGTTCACACGGGCGTTAAGTTTTTGGATAAACGAACATGCTCTGAACGTCCTACACGTTTACGTTGCGTTTTGTAGTGGCGCTTGATTGACTTCTACACTGGCGTTCGTTTGTCGCTAACGTCAGCCTGCAGCCCAAATTGTAGTTTGTGTGTTAACCTGTGGGGGCAGTGTGTCGGGAACTGGATATTAAAGCCCGCCGCCACCGGGTTCACTCTCTGACTGCACAACGTCGGATTAAATGAAGTTTTTTTTTGGTTTATGAAGAAATGCGAACTTATCCGCGTAATTTTTTCAACAATAAATTTTTTATTTTGCTCTTTTTCCGCATTTCCCTATGTATAGCATGTAGGATCATGGGATATATCCGGTCCTCTGAAGCGTAAAATGAACGCGAAGAAAACGAACCAGAAGCGTTTTTTTTGCGTTCGTTGGGTTTTGAACGGCAAGAAAAAGCTGCATGCAACGTTTTTTCAATGCCGTATAAACGCGCAGCCGGACAAACGCACGTCACCAAAGCCCGTGTGAACACTCTCATTGACTCCTACGTGTAGAAAACACTCGTCGCTTGATCCGCGCTCACCGGAAGCTACGAACGCAAGAAAAACGCTCGATTTTAACGCCCGTGTGAACA